>NC_081407.1:245702744-245827744 GCF_030272615.1 Cryptomeria japonica | reverse complement strand
AACAAGGGAGAAGCATCGAAAGGCATCATGGAAGCATCTTAGGGAGGCTCTTCTCCTTTCTTTTATTTTGTTAAACTTCTTTCATGCTTTTTGAAATCTCTTTTGATATGTTTGGAATGGTTTTTAGTTCTTTGTTTTGTTTTTATGGTTGAAACTAACTTATTAACATTGAACTTTGTTGTTGCCTTGTCCCCATTTCCATGACATCAACATATATATATATATATATATATATATATATATATATATATATGTATATATTTATTTTTTTATATATCTAAGAAACTGGGAGATGAGAAAGAGCGGGAATATATAAAATTCTTCTATATATCAACATAATGAATATTTTCTCTTTACAAAAAAAATGGCAAGGGTGTAAATATGTTATTAATGTAAGGTGGTGAGAGCTATAATCTTTGTCCAACTTCCATGCCACCTATCTACTATCCCCTTATAGATCAAGGAGCAAGGGAGAAGGTATGATCTTTTCAATCTATGAGTATACAAACATGATGTTACTATTAATCTATGTAGATACCATCTACTCCCATATTAGCTAATTCATCAGCCTTAAAATTACCCTCGCGGAAGATGTGATTAAATATGATCTTCTTGAAGGCCTGCCCAAGTTTAGAGCTCTTCTAAGCAGCATATCTAACCTCCAGTTTAGAATGGATCCTTTTCTCATAGAATTTATTACAATGGTTGAATCCCCTTCAACGGCCAATTTCTCCACTCTTGATGCCATGCACATTTTGATCCCTTCCACTAGCGCCATGAATTATGCCCTATTGTTAGTTTCAATGCCTACTGGTTTAGCTCTCCGTGCCACCTCAGCCCCATCCGAGTTGTGAAGATAGCATCCAATGTCAGCCCGTCCTGGATTACCTCTGGAAGCTCCATCAAATTTTATCTTTAACCATCCATTCTTAGGTGGTTTCCAAACACAAGTTTCCCTATTTCCTTTACCTAGCTTAGGCCCTGGTCCAATGTAAGGGGGATTCTTCAAGCCATTCCAGCGCCCCCTCATCTTTTCATCCCAGAAGGACATATTTGCCTCCCCATGTTGACCCTTCATTACTCTTCTATTCAAAATTTCAATAATGACAGCTTCCATTTTATTAGTTAGTTGTTCCCAACTCAACTTTTGTCCTTTGAAAAGTCTCCTATTTCTTTCTTTCCACGGTTCCCAAATGAGAATTGATGGAGAAATGATCTAGAGACCTCCATACAAACACTTAATGTTTCTTATAGACCAGGCTTGAAACATGTTCAGAATAGAGCTCGGTATTGCTGAACTCCACCCCAGTTTATTATGAAGCCAGTTCCACCATTGAAGTGAGAAATCACAGGATAATAATAAGTGATCCACATTTTCCTCCTCCTTCTCACAAAGAGGGCATTTGTTTGGGCCTTCGTAACCCCATTTTTTAAACAAGTCAGTAGTAAGGACCCTATTCTGTAGGGCTAACCAAGAGAACATTCCTACCTTTGGGAGGTAATTTTTATCCCAACATAACTTTAATGGAATGTCACATTTTGGTCTTAGTTGTTTTCCAACAAGGAGTTTATAGCCCTCCTTGGTGTTATAGCTTCCAGATTTGGAGCCATCCCACACTAGTTTATCATGGCTAAGCTGAAAAGATATGACTCTCGATTCTAGGAGTCTAATCAACCCATCTTTCTCTCCATCTGGAATATCTATGTTATCCAAAGATTTTCATATCCACTTCTTGGTTATGCTTCCATCTTCTACTTCAATATAATTTCTGACATGTTTTCCCCATCTATCTTCCAAGAGGGTTTATGCATATTTGAAATTAGCCAACTTGTTGATTACCAGATAACCACCCCATGAGTCTGACTAGAAAAAGGCTTGGTCACCCTCTCCTATATTCCATGTGAGTTTTTTCCAAAATAATTCTTCTGCAATCAAGTATGAAGTTCCAAATGCGTGACCCTCTTGGGGGGTTAGCAGTTCTAAAGATGCTCATAGGGTTGACGCTATTCAAATATTTATGATAAAGGATTCTAGCCCATTTAAGGTGGGGGAATTTATGCATTCTACAAACTAATTTCGCTCCTAAGGCCTTACTCTGATCCCTCATGTTTTTAATTCCAACCCCACCAATCTCCTTAGGCTTGCAAACTTTATCCCAAGCCAATAACGCAAATTTCTTTCTATCTCCTAACCATTACTAGAAGAAATTTCTTAAGATTTTATTTAGCTCCTCCTTTTTTATTATCGGGAGGTCAATGCAAGATAGTTGATAAATTGACATGGAAGAAAGAATTGATTTTGTCATGGTAGCTCTGCCCGCTGAGGAGAGCCATTTTCCTTTCCAAGATTCCGCTTTGGATTTTATTTTATTGACAATATGTTCCCAAAGTTTAGAAGATCTAGAACTTTTATCTAAGGGTAAGCTGTGGTATTTACATGGTAATTCCCCTACCCTAAAATTCAAAATATTACGGATTGCATATTCCTCATTTTTATTAGTGTTAAAAACGAAGATTTCATATTTTTCAGTATTAATTTCCTACCCTGAAGCTTTAGCATAGGAATCAAGGATTACCTTGAATGAGCATGTCTCATGTCTCTTTCCTAGGCCATATAGCATAGTATCATCAACAAACTAATGATGAGTGATGGGATCCACTCCCTAGTTCTTCTAATGCCTATCGGGGACTCCCTATCTCTAGCTCTAGAAATTGACCTACCTAGAGATTCTGCCATAATGATAAAGAGAAAGGAGAAATATGATCCCCCTACCTCAATCCCCTATAAATGCCAAAGAAGCCCTCAAGGGAGCCATTTACTAGGATGGACATTCTAGGAGAGGAGATGCATTCATAAATGAGTTTAATCCATGACTTAGAAAAACCAAAGGCTTCCAAACATTTACAAAGGAAATGCCAATCCACTTTATCATAAGCTTTCTTAATATCCAGCTTCATAAGCATACTCGATTCATTTTTTTGTTGGATGGAATGAATGGCCTCTTGGGCAATAATACTACCATCAAAAATAGACCTACCTTGGACAAAACCAGTTTGATCTTCACTTATAATGAGAGGGGGCAATTTCTATAGTCTGTTGGCAATAGTTTTGGAGAGTAGTTTGTAAATAGTATTGCATATAGATATTGGTCTGAAATCGTCAAAGTTGTCTACCTTATCCTTCTTAGGAATAAGGGTGATAAAAGTGTTATTGATTTCCTTGAGCACCTTACCCGAGTTTTTGACTCCCTCCAGTGCCCTTGTTACAACATCCCCAATGAAATGCCAGCACTTCTGAAAAAAGGCAGTTGGGAAGCCATCAGGCCCAGGAGTCTTGTCAGGGTTCATCTTCCTTAGGGCTATTTCCACTTCTTCTTTGGTGAAACTAGCACCTAGACTCTTGTTCTATGCGTCAATGATAATTTTTGGGATGTTGGCCAGGATAGCATCTCGGGAGCTTAGGCTAGAGCCTTCCCAGTTATTTAGGATATTCTCAAAATACTTGATTGCCTCTGCTGCAATTAGGTTAGGGTCTTCAGTATAATGACCATCACTCATTCTAATTTTAGTTATTATGTTAACTGACCTCCTATGTTTAGTGCTATTGTGAAAAAACTTAGAATTCCTATCTCCATCACTTAACCATAACTCTCTAGACTTTCGGCGCCAAAAAACTTCCTCATTAGCCAGTATATCCTCATAATTCGCTAGTAACCTTTTTTCTTCCATGAAAAGAGTCTGGTCCATCCTATTATCCATAAATATCTTTTTGAGCGCACTGATCTCATCCTCTAGTCTGGCCTTTATTTCAAAAATGTTACCAAAGTGCTTTTTATTCCACCTTAGCAGATTATTCTTAACCACCTTCATCTTGCTAACAACATTAAAAAGTTTGGACCCTATGGTTTCTGTCTCTTTCCACCATTTCTCAATCAGTCCCAAGATCTTGTCATCTTTCAGCCACATCAATTCAAATTTAAAAGGACACCTTCTAGGTTTGCATTCCTCTGTAATTGATAACTGAATGGGATAATGATCAGAGCCAGAGATAGGAAGGACTTTTGCATCTAGTGAATTAGGGAAGTCGATCAGGCTTCCCTAGATAAAAAACCTATCCAATTTTTCCGCTATGAAGCTAACTCCTAACATTCTATTGTTTCGGGTATAAGTTTCCTTTGTTGTCTTAATCTCCATAAGACTAGTTCTATGTACCCAATCACTAAATTCTTCTCTAATTGTGACCTCATTTTGATCCCTCCTCATTTCTCTTTTGGTTCCAAGATGGCATTAAAGTCTCCCCCAATGATACAGGTCTGGTTAGGGATTGTTTTTAGAAATAGATCCAGGTCCCTCCACGTCCTTCTCTTATCCTTATTTTGTGTTGGGCCATATACATTTATAAGCATGAAACGATTTTTTTTTTTGATACTTTTAACCCAACCACTCATCCAATGTGCCTGTCTATTAACCATCTCAAAGGAGACCATTCTAGGATCCCAAATTATAGCCAATCCTCTTAAGGCTCCAATAGCCGGATGTCCTACCATCTCCCTAATGCCTAATTTTCTCTTAAAGATCTCAATATCATTTGAGTTAAGTTTAGTTTCTTATATCATAACTATCTCAGAGCTAGTAGATGTAATGCAACGTTTTATGATCTGTTGCTTGTTAAGGGCAATCATGCCCCTAACATTCCACGAGAGGAGTTTCATGGCTCCTTGGGAAGGTACTTCCCCTTCCCTGTATCAAACATAGAAATTGATTTTACCTGGCCTTATGCAGACCCATCCAAATTTCTTAGTTCTAATAGAGATTTCCTACCTCTTCTTTTAAATTGTTTTGCAGAATCTGGGGTTTCCATGCCCCACTCATTCTGATCAATCCCCAAAACTTCCATCTTGAATTCCCCAACCTCTCCATCTTCATTGCCCAACCCTTCCCCCATATCACCTGATTGCTTGCCTCCCCTACCACATCTTTTAATTCCATAATCTTTGCAATTAAGGATTGTTTCTGGAGTGCCAATTCAACTTCATCAGCAATTTCCTCTATAAATCTATCCATAAGATCATTAATGACTTCATTATAGGCTTGGTTGATTGAATCCTCCTTCCTCTCTCCAATTGACACATCCTTTTCATATGGTGACATATTATCTCTACCTTCCAGCATCTAAGGATTCCCATTTACTGACTTGTTAGCACCAGCCACCCTTTCAATGATATTGATTATCTCTACAACCATCGCGGGGTTCTCAGGAAAGGGCTTCTGACTCCCACCATCCATTTCCTTGGTCTCTAATCCTTTACTAAGACCATTGAGAATCTCCCCTTCAATTATTCCCAACTCATGATTATGTTCATCCTTATGAGATGAAGGTGGTGATATATTATCATGCGAAGGATTTACCAAACCTGGCGGAGCAAATCCCGATAAAGGACACTTCCCATTAGAAATTTCAGTCTCATTATTTTCTGTGGGCTTCTCAAGTGCTAGTGGGGAAGCAAAGATAAGTTCCTTATCTGGCAAAAATTCTCCTTCTTCAATCTCAAAGGAAGGGTTTGCGATAGAGGCATCCTTAATCAACTCGGTCGAACACCCAACGCTCTTAGAGCCCTCCTGCATTATGGTTGAATTAGCTAAATTCGGGTGCTTTGTTAGAGAGGGTTTGGGAGTTTTAATTTTCTTTCTTACATGAGAGGAGGGAGATAACTTAAAGGCTAATTGATTTGATACCAGACTAGCGTAAAGTTTAGGTTCTAAATGGTATTTACAATTAGCGGTTGTGAATATTATTGGCTTAAGCTGAGGTGTACAGGAGTCCAAATTGATAAGCATTTTAATATCCGAAGAATGACACCAGTTCCTCTCAAGGCCAATAAAACCCCCAAGGCAATCACCAATATTAAACAAGATTTGGGCATGCATAAGTTCTATCGGGATGTATTTCAATCTAACCCATTTTGAAATTTTCTGAAACTTATACGTGCTAGGGCAAAATTTCAGCGGCCAATCTATGAAATTAAAATTATAGCTATGATAAAATACAAATTTACCAGTTAACAGCTCCATTTTTAATGATTGCCTTGTACAATATTTAGGGAGGATAGTAATACTTACCTGACCCGCATAAATCTCTTCCAACCAATGGGCAATAGATTCCACCGATTGACCTTTCCCACACCATTTAGCAAACAAACCATACTTTCTACAATGTTCCCTCAAACCCTTGGCAATTTTTTCTTCAGAGACATATAGCAAATCATCTCACGGTCTAGGGTTTGCAGGTTCTGGTTTGTTTGGATTTTTCCAAATAAAGGTACCATTCCTTGATCTTGTTTGAAGCAAAGGATGAAGCAGCAATGATGCACCGAGGATAGGGGTGTGTCTCCCACCCAAGGGGATCACATTGGCACCTGTAGCAAAATTCAGTGTGAATGAGGATATGGGGGCAATCCACACATTCTCTCCATGATTTTCGCGGTTAAAAATACCAGAGAACCTGCCCAAGGTCTCATCAGTTCAAGCCTACAATATCCTACAAGATCTCCTTCTTAAGACCTCATGGCAGTCATTCGAATTATGACCATTGGATATATTTTCTAGGTATTGATTCTAAGGCCACCGCTACCTCCCATGGTAAACCAAAGCAAGGTAAGTAGCAGTTTCTAAACCTGTAGCAGGAGGAGGATGACGGCCCAGAATTCCAAATTTGTTCTCCTAAAACCTATAAGTAGGAGAAGTCGATATAGGGTTTTGCAATGTTTTCTCCTTTACTGTCAAATTTTGCTTCTTGTGAGCCATTTTTTTTTCACTTTTATAATTTACGTTGATAAATAATAAATTAAATAAATATGAAATTTTAATAGAGAAATACATGAAAATCTAAACTAAATTAACAAATTTATTTAAATATACTTTAAACTTTCTTTCCAATTATATATTATATCCATGATTTTTATTCTCCATATCTGCTAATCTATTCATCAAAGCTAACACTATTCATTTTTCTAAGTTTTCAATAGAAGAAAGGAATGGATGTGACACTTGAAAGTGTGTCTGTGAAAAGTGGTAATCATGTAAGCTATAAGAAACAAACACTTCAATAAGTCATTGCATGCATGGTTAGACAAATATAAACAATAAATGTAAAAACCATAACAAATCGACCTATTGCATCCTAAAAGATGAGAGTATAGACTTGCTCTCAGATTTATCTAAGCAATACCATTGACTAGACTACACCAAGACAGAGGATTTAATCTATATGAAGGCAAAATTAAGCTAGATGGATGCAAGCAATGATTATCAAGCTATATGATTCTAATCAAGCTAACATGATTAAACTAATATGCAAAAAGCTAAGATGCAATAATCTCAATGACTCTACAGCAAAAACAACATAATAACAATAAATCTCCAGGGTTCTCTAATTGAGAGATGAGAGCCTGAATTTATAGAAAATCTAGAGAGAAAACAACGGTCGAGATTGATTGTCAATGAGCAGTCAAGATTCTCCAAGAGGAAGCACAATCCAGGTGATTTGATGTGATTGGCTGCTTTCTTCAGGTTGAAGGAAATAAGGTTGAGCTAAAATTAAGATAAAATCAAAAAAATTGATTTATTCCATTTTCCTTTCTTAAAGCAAGCTTTCTTTGATTTATTTTCTTTCATTCAATTTTGCTCCTTTTTCGAAATTTCTTTTTCAAATTATCTCAAATTGATTTCTTTTTGTTAAATAATTTCTTTTTTATAATTAATTCAGTTTTTTGATGATTAATTCCTTTCTGATGATTTAATGGCAAATTGATTTATTAATTAAATATGCTAGGATATTTAATTAAATAAATAGGATAATTTATTAAAGAGATTTTGATGATATATTTAATTCTCAAGTGATTAATTTGACATGTAACATTAACGATTTGGGAATTGGTTAATGAAGTGTTCAAGATTGATCTAATTGCCTTTGGTTAGGACCTTGGTGATGTAGTCGAGATTAGGGGCTCATGGTTTAGATGACCATTTTTAGGATATTATTTTTTCCCCTCTTTGAATTGATGTGCGAGCAGTGCATTGATTCAAAGAATAGTTGATATCAAAGAGATACCAGTTCTGAACTTGATGGATCACGAATGAATGAAGAGTGAGATATTTAGCTTGATTTGAAGCGATGAAATTGAACGGATTGATCAAAGCGATAGCAATCCCAAACTTGATTGAACTAGGACCGATGAAGAGCGAAGATACCAATCTTGAACTTGATGGATCAAGAAGCGGGTACCGATCTAGAACTTGATTGAACTAGAATCGGCTGAGTGAAGAGATAATATTGATTATGAACTTGATTGAACAAGAACCCATTAGCGAAATAGAATGTCCAGCTTGATTCGATGTGATGAAACTGAACACCACTTTGGATTGAGCATGTGATCAATGTCAAAAAGACTCTTTAAGGCCTTGATTAGGTTTAAACGAATAACCATCTTGATGAGGTGCGATGAAACTGATTATTGTTAAGAGACTGATTCAGATGAAGACAATATCAACTTGATTTGGTGCAATGAAACTGATATGCTCCTAGCAATGAGGTCTTGTTTGATGTTTGATTAATCTTAGATTGAAAAGATTTGTTGTTCGGCTTTTGATGAAGATTTGAAAAAAAAAAATTGCTCGAGTTTTGATGATATAATCACTGATAATGATAATGTAATAAGTATGCCCCCTCAAGAGCGAAATCGAAAGATGGTGAGATACCACAATGATTTGAGGAAATTTAAGTGATAAAAATATTTAGCGATGATAATTTGAGCACGAAGAATAATTTAAGAATTGATTTGAGATGAATTTAAGGAATTCTGAGTTAATTGGAAAAGATTTAAGTGCAGAGTGATGCAAAGATAGACCTGTTAATGAATGTTCCAAGTGGTCAACATTGTGACAATTTGACTAGAAAAGTAACGTCAGATTTCAATTTCGATCCCGAAAAATGGACTCGAGATAGTTAATTTAGCTAGGGGTACAAATTTCATGTTAATCAGAGCAAGTTTGAAAATTAAGGTTTCACCTATATAAAGAGTTGAAGGGGTCATTTTCAATTCATTTTTACCTCTCAAATTCAAAATTTTAAAACCTTCTCTGAAAGCAAAATGCCAATTCCAGTGCAAAATCATCGATTCCCCGTAATTATGCTCCAGCAGTAAGTGATCGATCTTAAGCCTTGTTAATTCCAAATTTTGTGCATTTTGATTGAATTTTTCGTTCTTTGCATCGTTTTAGTTCGTGCTAGGTCGTATAATCATTTGTCTTAGTAGGGTTTGTCATATGATGAACTATTGAATTTTCTTTACTCATATGGTCTTATTAGTTTTGTCATTTGGCACATACCCCTCAATCATACGAGATCAATACTCATCATATCCCTTATAGTCGTCTGATATGGGATAGTGGCGCGTATGAGATAGTTTACTTGTACTATGCATGATCTTTACTCATACGAGTTAATTCTTAACTATGTTAACTCATATGGAAAATAGTGGGCATGTTTGAGGGTTGAAATGTCAAAATTTGATTTTAATTGTTGTTGATTTAGATGCTTGAGCACTTTAGACACATTCTTAGCTCAAAGTTAATCGTGTATTGACAATATTTTGTTCAATCTGTAGGTTAAGTTGCTAGACATTCAGTTTCGGTGTACATATCCACCTACGAAGAGATTAGTGTGACAGTTGTCAAATGCACGGAGGGGACATATTGATTTGTGTGGATTCGGATGGTTACTTGAGATGCCTAATATCCATGTAAATCAGGGATTGCTCACTGCTTTAGTTGAGCAATTTCATAGTGAGCATAACACATTCCACCTCTCGATTGGGGAGATGACCATCACTCCCAAGGATGTATATAAGATCTTGAGGATTCCATTCATAGGGGACAAGGTGGATTATGATGCCATTGCACGACAGGGGATTGAGGCACTGAGGCATATATTTAATGATGACACTATCTTAGATCGTTTTATCACCTAGGGTGACCTGATGATAAGATATGGAGCACAATTCCCCCTTGTGTGTGTATTGGCTGGGATTATAGGCTTCTTTGTGATATCGGACAGAGGGAAGCAAGGATTTTTGTGTGGATGGGGTAGGATGTTAGAGAGATTATTGACTCATCATGTGAGGTTAGGTTGAGGTTTGTGTTTATTAGACCATATGTACCATGAGATTCATGAGATTGCTTATGGAGAGGCGAAGAGCATGGCAACGAGAGTATTAGTTCTTCAAATTTGGGCATGGGAGCATATCCTATTTTGTCGGTCAATTGTAGATGATTCACGGCAAGAGGGTCAGCCAGTTGTTTACAGATATGCAAGATATATCACACAGCCCCACCTAGGGAAGACTAACTACTGGAGGCGGCAGTTAGATGACATGATAGTAGTAGTCTAGAGACCGTATAGGAGATTAGAGTAGTGGGACGAGTGGAGGAGGCAGTGGAAGGATATGTTCATGATCTGGCCACTGGTTGGGAGATCATCTGTGATTATTGAGCGGTTTGTGGTTAGCCGAGTATTGACATAGTATGGGAGACAGCAGAGTATCTCTTAGGTGTTCACAGCATATGCGTGATTTGCCAATGAGGAGATACGAGGATGGGGGCCCAGACTATCATATGCCCTTGTTATATAGGATTTGGCAAGGATACAGCCATAGAGGTGGGAGTACTTGGAGGATGTTGCAGATGTGGAGGTCACTCCCCAGTTTAGACATTATTTTTATATACATCCATTCCCATGGTTCACAGATCCAGGAGAGCAAGCACCTCGGATAGATGAGGGTGATGATGTCCTAGCGAGTGCACAGAGAGAGGCAGTGCCTAGGAGAGAAGAAGGAGATTTGGGTGTGAGCACTAGCAAAGCACTCATCACATGATGACAGCGGACGTGGGGAGAGGGAGGATCACTAGGAGCAGTTGGAGGTGATGCATGTGGTGATAGAGGAGAAGAGGCCAGGGTGGATGTAGAGAGGGATGAGGTAGCTCGACAAGTTAGTCCACAGATGGACGAGCCAACCGATGGAGATAAGGAGGATATTCCCAGAGGGAAGACACCTCAGGATATCATTCGTGTGATGAGAGGTAGACTCAAGGGATTGCAGACACATATGGCAATGATGCAGGCATAGATAGCAGAGAGAGATTAGTGGATTACAGAGAGATATCAGCAGTTGTAGAGTATGAGAGTAGAGCATGACAGCCTCCAGCGTGAGGTGACACATCAAACTAGCAAGGTGGCTTATTATGTCGCAGCTTATAGTGCAGCGGTGCCAGCGGATAGGCAAGTGGTTGTTGGTTTGATGATGATTGTAATAGATGAATTCATGTGTTGTCATTGATGGCACATGTATACACACACATATGATCACATTGTCTTAGTCACCTTAGTTAAGACAAACCGATATTACTCTTAAAGTCCCTTGTATTGCAACCGGTATTGGATGTTTAGTTTAAGATGGTTTAGAGGATGTCTAACTAGTATATGTAGACAACTGGTATATGTAGGAATGGCTTGACACCAGCTTGGAGATTCAGCAGAGACCATCAAGAAGCAAATGAAGGACAATCGGTTTATGTGTTGAACATGGTTAACTCTTAACCGATATCGGTGTTCCAACCGGTATTCATTGATTGTGTGATGAGTTATCACTGGTCGTGATGAGTTGTCCCTAACTAACAGATTTTGCAGCAATCTGTGATGAGTTATGTTAGATTGTCCAGATACACTGCACCTAGGAAATTGTGATATGATTCCTAAGCCGACATAAAATCTAATGTCTATATAATGACATTATGATGAACTATTTTTTATGGATGCGAAATAGAAGTGTTGAGTTGTTGAAGGCATTGTGGAATATGTTGGTGATGCAATTTTGAGTGAGAAGAGGAGGATATATTCAAGCAAGTTGTTCTACTTCTAGATCACACCACCTGTTGTTTTCTAATCACTACAACCGTCAAATCCCCTAACCGGGTAAGCTCTAACAAGCTTCAATGTACAAATCCTCTAACAAGGTGATCCATTAGTTTGGATTTTGAAATCGTCTACCGAGGTTTCTCCTAATAGGGTACTACCATTAACAGGGTATAGCTCCTAACAGAGATTTGGGATCTTTAACAGGATTTTCTCCTAGCAGAGCACTTTTGTAGACCTTAACCGGTCAGTTACCTATTACTGTAGATAGTTAACTTGTGAGTCCCATCTCACCGTGGTTTTTCCCAGTTGGGTTTTCCACGCATGAACACTTGTGTTGTGGTGGATGTTTTACTTGTTGTAGATGCTTTAATATCATTTTGGATTACATGCATAGTATTAAGTAAACTTATAAAGTATCTCTACCGGTTTGTGTTTCTAGTGGTTTTGTTTTTGTTGTCACTGATTCACCCCCCCTCTCAGTGATTTATAAGTCTATCAATTGGTATCAGAGCCAAGCTTCCTTAAGGCTTAATCGCTTGGAAGGAAACCCTAAAGCCACCATGGGGGATATGAGCTACTTTGAGATGGATAGAGTTCTTGAAGATACCAAGGAAGAGCTTGAAACCCTAAGGGTCAGATTTAAAGCTTCACAAGTCAAAAGGAAAGAGCTGATTGAACAACTATTGGAGATATCTGATAATAGTTCTTTAGATGAAGCTAACATTGATGCATTGGTTGAAGAAGTTGAAAAACTGAACAGTGAAAAGCTAAATCTGAGAAGAGAGTTAGAAGCCCTAACTATCCGCATGAGCCAAGAGCTTGAAACAAGAAGGGCAGTTGAAGACCTAATCAAAGAAAGAGATCATGAGATTGCTAAGATCAAACAAGAGAATGCAACTTTGCATGAGCATTGGCATGAAGAAAAAGAAGAAAAGGAGGCTTTACAGCTAGATCTTGAACTGGCAACATCTCTAAGAGAAACTCTTACAAAACACAATGAAGATCTTACCAGAGAGATCACTGAGGTTAATGGAAAGCTGGAAAAGTTCAATAAGAGTTCTTCTATACGGGATGAGCAGATCCAATCTCAGAGGATGAAAGGTGATACATATGGACTAGGTTTCAATACTTCTGAGAAAGGAGAATCTTCCGGTACAAAGAGCAACATACAAACAGGTAAAACATGTTTGATTTGTTTGTCATAAACCTGGACATCTTGCAAATGTGTGTAGAAATAGACCCAATGAAAATATAGGCTATAATGCAAATGCTAGCTATGTATCTAGGAGATTTGAAGGTCATTGTTTTACATGCAACATATATGGACATAGATTAGTTGAATGCAGATATGGAGCAAACAATCCAGCACTACACATGAATCCAATACCTAATGGTGACTGGAGGAGAACCTATGACAACCGAGGATACATGAACTAGCAGAAACCCTATGTCAACCGGTTTAGTCCATTTTAAATGGAAAAGGTAACTAATATTATTTGCACCATTTGTAACAATTATGGTCATGTGGCTATGAACTATAGAAGGAGAACTAGAAGAGGTAATGCATGACCTTGGAGATCATTTGGAATGGCTTGCTATCATTGTCACAAACCGGGACACATGGCAAAGTTTTGTAGAACCAGAAAGAACAAACTAGTTAATCACTCTAAAGATCAGAAAGGTAAGCAGAAGGTCAATATTGAGGAAACCAGAGAGAAGATGAACAAAATCTAGAAAAAGAAGAGTGAGGACAAGCCTGCAGAAGAGCCTAATCTTTCACCCAATGTGGAGAATCCTGCACCAGATAACTAAGCCTTTCAAATAGGCCTAAGGGGAGCATAGCAATAAATCTACCTCCGGGCCTCTTGAAAAATGTGTGGTAAGAAAGTTTGCATTTTGAGTTGTTTTGTGAGAAATATTGATATCTTTGTTTATCAATTTTTTGAAAGATTATCAACCAGTTATATACCTGTCAGTATTGGAAGTATTGTTAAGCGGTATATTAGGGTTTGTTACCCTATCAATCGAGCAATTAATGCAGTGAGTAAAGTTTATAAAAGCAAGTTTTACTATGTTATTTTTACCCTAATTGCATTTGAAAGAGAAGTTCTTGAGCATTTGCAGAGCGAAAAGAGAATTGCTAGCTGATTGTAGATGGATTTGTGCTATGAATTGAAAGATTGAAGTTGATTCAAAGATTAGTGAAGCCAGAACTGGTGTACATTTGAGAGATCAACTGGAAACCTTGCTGGTGTGGAGGAATTAAGGTATTCTTTTGTTAATCTCTCTCAAATAAAGTTTATCTAGAATGGCATCGTTGTCTAAGCAAGTAGAGAGACTTATGATCACTGTTGAACCTATGGAGTCTATGGAAATAGACAAAATAGTGTCATATAATGCTTTGTCTCAAGTTCCTGATGGTGTTATTATAAAAGGTAATTTATTCAGTTACATTGATAGTAAAATTGAGGATTTAGGATCATTATCAATTTACTCTCAACTGAAATCCTTGTGTGATGAAAGCGGCAAGATCAAACCCGAGTACATTAGGGTTTATGAAAAGGGCTTTCACAATGCGGCATATTTTCTTGAAGACTTTGAAGAGGAACGTGTTAGGATAATTCTTAGTTGGGTGCATGGTGAAAATATATATCTTGAAAGGTCACACACAATCATTAAGGAAGAAATCCATGTTGTGACTAGTTTTTGGCAAACCGGTGAAGTTCCAAAACTAAGGAGAATTTCAAAAGAGACTATGACTACATTAACTCAGACCACCTCTGACGGATGTGCATTTTCAGTTAACAACATTAAGGACCCAGTGGTTAGACTAGCTACTATGGTTATTGGTTATAGAATATTTTATTCCAGTATAATGAACAGTGTTCCATCTGCAACTGTCCATACAGCTTATAGAATGATTACTGAGAACGCAGATTATGACCTATGCGAGGCTATAAAGAGTCAATTGATGTTGAATCTGTAATCAATAAAGAAAGACACCAGTCAAAAGTTCAAATTTGGTCAATTATTGATTGGTCTATTCTTTTACTTTTAAAATTTCCTACTAGGAATCGGTGACATTCAATGGTCAAAGAACCTATCGGTAACTGCTCAAATCAAGAACAGCATTAAGGTTGTAAAGAACACATTCTTTGCTGCAATGAATAGATATTTCAATGAATTCCAAAAGAAGATGAGTATGAGGGAGAGTTTATCTGAAGATGTGTTGAAAAACTTTGCAAAAGACATCTGTTTCACAGTCACCACAGGCTTTTGTCTCATGGAATCCATCAAACCCAGGGAGGATGAAATTGAAGATATAAGTTATGAAGTCAGTTATGACCCATTAATTGGTTATGCTAATAATCTGTTGGCATCTCCAGTGGATAAGAAGAAGAAAATACTGGGAACACAAAAGGAGCAAACTACACCGGCTCAAACCAATAGTGCTCAAACTAGTAGTGCTAAAGGAAAGAAGAAGAGAGTTGAACAAGCACCTTCAGTGCCAACTAATACAAGAGTAACAAGAAGTGTACAAGTCAAGAAGGAACCGGCACCAAAAGTATATGCTAAGAAGAAGACTGCAATGAAGAAGAGAGGAAAGCAACTTATTCTTCAAGTAGAATCTAATGATACTGATACTAAAGAGGAGCCTAAGAAAATGAAAGAAACTGGTAAGAAAGCCAAACCAGTAGAACACACCTCACAACAAGGTATTCCTATTAATGCTTTATCTTACAAACCTATGACTAATTTTCAGAGGACTATAAAAACATTAGGGAGGAATAGGTTTGATAATGTGAAAGAATTTTTTTATTCATTTGATGAAGATCGGAAGGAACAAATTGTTCGATGGGTAATCAGCTACTTATGTCAATACAATAGATTACCTTGGGATCTTTAAAATGACATTTCTGATTCTTTGTATTTTATTCTTGTAAATAAGTAGAAAGTGGCGGTTGAACAGGATCAAGAAACAATTGATAGTACTTTCATTCAGTATTTTCTTGAATTGTCTAAAGATGAATTAGTAGCATTGCTTGATAAATTCAAAGGACAGTTTCAATTTAAGACAAGAAGATTGATGTTAATGAATGGAAAGGTGCAATATGTTGAAGTAGGGACTCATTAGATAGCCAGAAATGTTCAATGGATGCATAAGCATACTCATAAAATTGATCAAACAGAGACTAGAAAACAACCGGAGTTAGATGAAGAAGAAATTGTTGCACCATATATTGTCTATCATATTAAGCATAAGGATGACACTACTTCTCTATAGGTTATCTTTGTTGATGATATTCAGAACACTATTTATCTATCTGGTAATATCATTGAACATGTTACGCAGCCATTACAGCAACCGGTTATTACTATTACACAGATAAAAGCAGTTGAAGCACCGGTCATTCAAGCTAGTGTGGATATTCCACCTCCACCGAAAAAACATCATCAAGTGGAAACTCAATTGTTAACGGTTACAACGGTTACTTTGGAGGAACAAACAAAGGCAAAACAAGAGAAAGAGAAACCTGAGAAAGAGGTTGAAGTGAAAGCATCTAAATGGAAAAAGGAGGAAGAGAAAGAGAAAAGTGAGGAGAAGATACTTAATGAAAAAGAAAAAACAATAGTTAAGTTGCAATTTGATGATGAAGATGACTCAATAGGCATCAAAGGGCCTATAGATGTAGAAAATATGAGTGCATCTGAACTCATGGAGATTGCAACAGTGATGCAATCTAGAGCTCAAAAGAAAATATTGAAAGAGCAGAGGAAGGAAGCAAAAACAATTCAAACTGCCATTGAAATTTTGTCTAGTCTTCTACCAGAGACTGACATTGGAAACTTGTCAACTCCTATTGGCAAGCTTGGCCAGTTGGTTGCTGATGCTTCTGACCAACTGAAGTCCCTTGAAGAAGTTGTTCAGACTTTAGCTGAGAAGAATTACATAAAGAAAAGAGGAGAGCAAATAATGAAAGATATTGATAAAAGGAAGATTAATTTATCCTTGAATAAAGATCTTTTGAGAACTGATATTGAAACAGGAGGAAGGGTACTAGCCTATACATCTAATATTTCATTTTTGTATACTGATTTGATTAAGAGGCGAGAAGAGACAGAACTGGAACTGGAAAAGATATGTACTGCTTTCGTACCTTTACAGGATTCAGCCTTAGGATTTGGCAAATTAGTTGATGATTTGCAAAATCGGTTAGATATCTATGATTGTGAATAGGCTAAGAGACTTTGATCCCTGAAGGAACTAAAGAACCAGTTGAGACCCAAAGTGGACATCTTGCAATGGGCATATAGGGATGTGGAAGCGGTTTTGGCTATTCCAGAGATGAGCACAGTAGATGCGATGGAAGAATTCGTTGCATAGGTTATGACAACCATTGAGATCACTGAAACCTTATTGGAAACATGGGAAAATGATTTTTCTCATATGAAGATCACTTTCAGTGATAGTTTCTTGAAAATTGTAGTGAACACTCCTTGATAAAGACTTACATTTTTGTATATGTAAACTTTTGATGCAAATTTTGTTATATATATATATGTATTTTACTTTTGAATTTGGCGTTGTTGTCAAAGGGGGAGTAGAAATATGTATGTGTTGTGAAAATTTTGTAAAGGGGAAGTAGAAATATGTTTGTACAATTTTTGTAAGCACACTTAGTTGTAAAGTTGTAAAATTTTCGAAGTGTTGCCTATATATGGTGAAAATGGATAACAATAATAACGATATTGAAAGGCTAAATGAATTCAACAATAAAACCCTAGCCTAACAACAACAAAGATCCACCATAACATATGAAGATTACCTAAGACAATGCAAATCAAATGAAATCACAAAGATTATACCATCACAATGTCCAATAGGGTTTGGATCTTCATTCTTCCTATCTCCATTGATCTTGCTTGATATATTTGCTCTCAGATTTTATGTGCACAAAGAGCTCAACAAAGAACGGAATGTGGTTGCAAGTAGGATCGCCTATGTTCAAAAGCGTAGTGTAGTCAAGTAGTCAATGGGGGTTTTGATAATGAAGGAAGCGTCTCCTTATATAGAAGACACTATATGAAATGGAGGGATAAGATTGAGAGGTGTAAAAGGAGGTCGGCTATGATTAGAGGGTAGGTAGAGAAAATAAGAAAATAATGAGAGGGTAGGTAGTGTATGAATTAAGAGATGAATGACAGGTGTCATGGGTAGAAAAGGCTAATGAATTAATTAAATAAATAAAGATTTATTTAATTAATAGAAGAAGTGGGATCAATTAAATAAATAAGATATTTATTTAATTTAAGAAAAGGATAATTTAAATAAATAAAGGTATTTATTTAAATGAGAAATAAGGCTAGAAGAGGATAAATGAATTAATTAAATAAATAAGGATTTATTTAATTAATAGAAGAATTAAGCTTAAGATAATTAAATAAATAAAGATATTTATTTAATTAGACTGGACAATTTTAGGTGTCTACATTTTGCCCCTCTTTGAGACAATGCAGCTTGTCGCGTTGTTTCAAAGAAGATAATATGAACTGATACAAAGTTGCCCCAAGATGGGAATGATATGCCCCCTCGAGAGGTTGGATGAAAAAAAATGTCTGAAAAGATCGCAGACAATCTCTCGATAAGAAAGAAAGGCTAGAATGGACTCACCGGATAGAGTGACAGAGTCATGAGATAAAGAAGATTGACTCAGGAAATGAGGGCTAGGACTAGGGGTAGGGCAGTCTATAAATAGACCATGAGGGAAATACATCCTCATTGTCATCTACACCTCCAAGAGATTAGAGTGCAGAAAAAGAGTAGCAGCAGTCAGCAGCGATGGCTTTGGTTCACAGATTCAACCGCGTTCGCCGATTCCAGAGGCCAGCAGAGGCAAGAGAGCCAGTAAGTACCACAAAACCTCCTTGTACTTTGATGCATTTATTGTTGTCATTAATGCATGCTAGGTAATGTAATAAATGCGTGTTTATGTCAGGAAAGCTCGTTTGTGTCCAAAAATGTGAATTTGTGTCTTCTAGGTCAAATCGATAGTTTTGTGATGAACATACGCTGTCGATTGGATAAGCTGCTGAGAGGATACACTCAAGCAGGTCCTCTAGGGAAAACTAGGATAGCAAATAGGGCTAGGATTGACAATTCTATGATAGAACATACGTTTCCAATTAGGAAACTACTCGAGAGGATTCACTCAAGCATAGGCCCTAGGATAAGATAGATCAAGGCACTTTGTGATGAACTGTGAGTACCAAGATATAGTACTTTGTGATGAACAGGGGGTACTAAAATATGAGCAGCACTTTGTGATGAACAGTGAGTGCAAATGTGAGCAGCACTTTGTGATGAACAGTGAGTGCAAAACACGTAGTACTTTGTGATGAACAAGGAGTACCACTAGGATAGAAGCAACACTTTGTGATGAACAATGAGTGTCACTAGGACTGAGATGATTGATTTGTGTGACTGCAGGAGTATTTCCCTATGCTGGAGTCACGGGAGAGATTCCCATCGACTTAGAGGTTGCGACCTGAGTTGACAACCGAGGACTGAGCTGCAATTAAGGCTATGGGATTGAGACATATTCTATATGTGCCTGAGTTTCAGGCGAACATGGGATTGCTAACTGCACTGGCAGAGAGGTGGCACTCAATGACTTGCACTTTTCATTTGCCGATGGGGGAGATGACAGTCACCCTGGAGGATGTATACAGGATTCTGTGGATACCGATCGATGGGGAGCTAATTTCGTACTATCGAGATGGAGATAGGGAGGCCTTGAGATGAGTGTTTCAGGATCCAGGACTAGAGATGAGGGCTGGACATGTGGCATGGGACACGATGACACAGACAGGATTAGCACTACCAGTAGTATTGGCAGGAGTGATCAGTGGGTTCCTCTGTCTGGATAGGGCGACACGAGGATTGGCTGCGGGATCAGGGAGGAGGAGGAGAGGAGGATGAGACAACTAGGCTCAGGAGATAGAGGGGACTGGAGAGATGATAATGGGGCGGGTCCTTCCAGGGCTCAGACTCTGTCGAGGCCAGTCGGCTCCGAGGGAGGGAGTTCATCATAGCCGTAGAGAGCTCCCTATGTATCAATTTTGTACCATTTTGTATGATGATGTAGACACCTTTGGGTGATTGTAGCCATATGATTTTGACATCATTGTATCATGACACTTATGATTATATATATGAGATGATTCATCTTTGCGGTAGCTATATGCATGCGTACCTATGTGATGTATGTTTCTATGTGATGCTTATGATATGGATACAAATATGTATATGATGCAATGCAATATATTTTTTTGTTCTTTTATGTTTTATATGTGTATGCATGATGCAAATGTGAATGTATGTAATGCAGATGAATATGATAATGCAAATGTAAATTGTGCTAACAGGTGTTGTGTGCAGGATGTGATGCAGTTGTGATATCTATATGTATGTATGAAATGCTTATATGTGGTAATGTAGGTGCAACTACATGAAATGCAAATGTTTTTGGTGTGTCATTATATTCAGTCATCTGATAGCAAGCTATGCGGACTTGAGAAGGACGATGGAAGTCAATCAAGAAAGGGGGATGAAAGATAGAAGATATGAAAGTGAAAGAGCTTCTTGTGCTTTATCATCATTGAGCTTTATTATGGCAAAATAGGTTATGACAATCGAGGCATATGTTCGACCCAGAAAGTCATTGTACCTGTTTGCATGGAGATAAGATAGTTGCAAACAAGGAATGCCCCAGTTCACACTAGACTCTCAGTGTCCTCATATCCATGGACAAGTCATAGCATTACTAAAAGACAATCCACAGACAACAAATACAAATAGGTGGCGATACCCCATCCTCGCCTTTCTAGTCAAAGACATCCTGGAGATAGAATCTCTAGTCAGAGACATCCTGGAAAAGCTAAAAGACATGTCACCAAAAGATAAAATCAAAAGAAAACCAAGACTTGACACCAACATCCACTGTAGTCCTCAAATTTAGTGTCTCTTGTCACTTGTATAAGTCTTATTTGATTGTGGTCACAATGTTTACTTTCACAGAAAGGATAGATAGCATTGAACCATATGTTGTCTGAGTTTGTTGAAAGATTTGATTTGTTGAAGCCCATTGTTGCTGCTATGTCTCATCTGAAACTGACTGAATCCATGAAACTAATACTTTATTGCAGAGAAGATGAAACTTTATTGCGGATCTGTGATGCAAATTTTGTTGTATTGCGGATTGTGCACAGATAGACTGAAGAAAACTGGAAGAAATTGTACTCCTCGAAACATGTGATGCTCTCAGTTCCACACCCATCACTAGACGTAGGATTTGCCTTAGCCACAAATAGGATCTAATTTATTATGGATGGAAAGGGAGGTGAAAAGGGAGGTTTATTATGAATGGCTAACCAATCTTGGGTAGATCAATAACAAGTCATGATGGGAATGGGTAAGTTTATTATGAACAAATAGGTTGTGAGTGTGTGCAAAGTGAAAGGATGAAAGTGAATCTTGAAGGAGGGAGGAGCAATGTCTCTACGCATGGCGTTGGTGACCCAGTTTTCACCATGGTACTTGCCTAGGGCGCCACCGAAGTGGTTTTCACCATTGGACAAAATTATTTCTCTTTACTTTTTTCAATTTTTCAATGTTGTTTTTTTTTTTTTTTTCGTGTCACAAGGCACCTGTTTGTCAGGTTTTCACCAAGTAACGATTTTTTTGTTTTATAATTTTTTTTGTATTTTTGAAATTTTTGAATTTTTTTGTATTTTTTGAATTAGGATACTCTGAAGAGCTATGTGTACCTGCGAAGGTGCATGTTCTTGATAGGATCCTCCAAAGGTTCACCTTCTGTAGTTGAGAGCTTATATGCCCTAGATCCATATGTTGTTGTGATGATGTAAGGACCAAACCAATTTGGTTCGAACTTTCCCTTCTTCTCTCTGTCTTGCTGATTTTTGGGGTTTTCTCTAAGAACCAAATCACCTACCTCAAAAGTGTGAGGCTTGACTTTGTGATTGTAGCTGCGACTCATTCATTGTTGATAAGCCTTGAGATGATTAAAAGCAGTTTGTCTTCGTTCATCCAATAGTTCAAGTTCTTGTAAGCGAGAGACCCTATAGTCTTCATCACTGATGATGTTTTACAAGGAGACTCGTAAAGAGGGTAACTCGACCTCAATAGACAAGATAGCTTCAGCGCCGTAGACAAGTGAATAAGGTGTAGCTCCTGTAGGTGTGCGGACGCTTGTGCGATAGGCCCAAAGTGCGGGATTTAGTTGGATATGCCAATTGCGACTAGCGTCGTCGACTGTCTTTTTTAAGATTTTAAGGATTGTTTTATTAGACGCCTCAGCTTGACCGTTACCTTGAGGGTAATAAGGTGTGGAGAAACGATGGGAAATATGGAAGCGATCACAGAGTTCACGAACATCCTGATTTTTGAAGGGATGCCCGTTATCGGTGATAATAGAAACAGGAATACTGTATCGACAAATGATATAGTTGAGAATGAAGGTAACAATTTGTTTTCTAGTGACTTGCGTGAGAGGCACGGCTTCGATCCATTTTGTGAAATACTCTGTGGCAGTGATAATGAATTTATGACCATTGGAAGAAGGAGGGTGAATCTTGCCTATGAGATCGAGTCCCCACTGACAAAAAGGCCAAGGAGTCGCGATCGGTTGAAGTTTTTGTGCTGGCGCATGGATGAGGTCTCCATGAAGTTGACATTGCTTACATTTCCTAACAAACTGATATGAGTCTTTTTCCATACTGGGCCAGTAATATCCAGTCCTGATGAGTTTCTTGGCTAAGGTAGGACCACTAGAATGTGGACCACATATCCCTTCATGTACTTCACATAACGTAATCTGAGCTTCGTCACTTTCTAAACATCTAAGAAGAGTGCCATCTAGACCTCGACGGTATAGGACATCGGCTAAAATGACGTATCGAGAAGATTGGCGAATGAAAGTGCGACGTTGGTTACTGGATAGATCAGGAGGTAGGGTATTGTCACGAAGGTATGTGAAAATGGAACCATATAACTGGGAATCAGGACCAACAACACATAACATCTCAGTAGGAGTGATCTCATATGAGGGAACCAAAAGGTTATCCACCAAGAACTCATAGCGGGTCTCATTTGGAGGTAGATAGACCAGTGAAGCAATTGTAGCCATGGCATCTGCGGCTCGATTCTACTCTCTTGGTATCTGCTCAAAGTCTATCTTTGTGAAATGTTGTTTCAGGTCGTCTACCATTCTTTTGTAAGGCATTAATTTCTCATCCTTTGTTTGGTAGTTATCTATTGTTTAACGAATTACAAGTTGAGAGTCCCCAAAAACCTAAATTTCTTGGATTTTCCATTGAACTGCAATCCATAATTCTATTGTTAATGCCTCATATTCCGCTATGTTATTAGTGCAAGGAAATGATAAGCGGTATGATTTTGGTATGGAATCCCCCTGAGGAGTTATGAAGAGGATGCCAGCTCCTGCCCCATGCTATGTGTGTGAGCCATCAAAGTATAGTTGCCAAGGCTTCGCGTGCGACACTATTAAAATGGATTCATCTGGAAATTCTGAAGTTAGAGGAACATCATCTATCATGGGAGAATCTGCTAACTGATCTGCGATAGCTTGTCCTTTTATTGCTTTTCTTTCCACATACTCAATGTCGAATTCACTCAGGATCATTACCCATTTGGCTAGTCGCCCAGTAAGCGTTGCTTTATTGAGAAGGTATTTCAATGGATCTATCCTTGCAACCAACTTAGTCTTATGAGTTAGCATGTAATGTCATAATTTCTGCAAAGCAAAGACCACGGCGAGACATGCGCACTTGATTGGTGTGTAATTTAGCTCATATCCCACCAATGTGCGACTCATATAGTATACTGCCTTTTCTTTGCCCTCAGCAACTTGTTGTGCTAAGAGTGCCCCCAGTGCTGTTGAAGTAGTTGATATGTATAGTAATAAAGGCTGATCTAGAATTGATGGCATCAAAACTGGCGGATTCAGAAGATAATCTTTGAGTATCTGGAAAGCCTGTTGACAGTTATCATCCCATTTGAATTTGATGTTTTTATGTAGCAAGTGTTGAAAGGGATTACATTTATCTGCGAGTTGTCCTATGAATCTTTGTATGGACTGGAGTCTCCCTTGTAAAGATCGAAGCTGACTGATGTTTCGTGGTGGTTGCATCTCTAGGATGGCTTTGACTTTTGCTAGATCGGCTTCGATTCCTCTTTTTGATACAATGAATCCTAGGAGCTTCCCGGAGGTTACTCCAAAGACACATTTCTTGGGGTTTAATCTTACTTTGTATTTTTCCAACTAATCAAAGATGACTGAGAGTACGTCCAAATGTGTATCTCTGTCTACTAATTTGCCCAAGAGGTCATCCACATAATCTTCCACAGTAACATGCATGAGATCATGAAAGATAGTAGTCATGGCTCTTTGATATGTAGCACCTGCATTTTTTAGCCCAAAGGGCATGACATTCCAGTAGAAGGTTCCCCAAGGACAAGTGAATGTTGTTTTGTGCTGGCCTTCGGATGCAATTTTTATTTGATTGTAACCAGAGAATCCATCCATCAAGGATAACATCGCATGACCTGTTGTAAGATCGATAATCAAGCCAATATTTGGTAACAGAAAATCATCCTTAGGACAAGCTTTGTTGATGTCTCTGAAATCTGTACATATTCCGATGCTACGATCTGGTTTACTGACAGGCACTAAGTTGGAGATCCATTCGGGATAATCAATTAGGCGTATGAATCTGACATCCAATAATTTTTCAAGTTTTGCTTTGACCAATAATGCGACTTGTGGATGCATCTTTCTTAATTTCTATTTCACTGGTTTTGCCCCTGATTTAACTGTCAAATGATGCATTACCAAATCCAGATCCAATCCAGGCATATCAGCATATGACCATGCAAAGTTGATTTGTCGTTCTGTGAAGAAACTTATGAATTTTGACCTTTCTGACTCCATCAAAGATTGGGCTAGGAATATGTTGTGTGGAACTTCTTCTGTACCAATGTTTGTTTTGATAGTCTCCTCTACCAACATGGATGACTTTTCCTCATATGATGTTAGGAGAATGTCGAGCCTTCCATCTTCAGGGGCCTCAGAGAGGTTTTTGCCCTCAGATACGTCCTTTCTTTTTAATTTTTTGGGGTCAGAAAGCACCACAGTGTGGTTTTCGCCATGAGACCCTTGGTTTGTTTTTATTTTTATATTTTTGCAACTAGAAGGCCCAACACCCTCACCGAAATATGCCATGCTATTGAGTTCTATAGTGTATCCCGCTTTATGGTCTATAGGGGGAAGATCATCTTGTATGCCAAGATAGTCAATAAAAGCTTCATCATTTTGGAATGTGTCAAATTGTGCAAGTCCTTCATGATCCCAGTCAATAAGTTGGTGATGAACGAGGGGAAGGCCTTTGATGTCTTCGAAGTTAGCGGGGCTAAGAGTGAAGATGCAGTTATATTCAGGTATGTCGAGGTAGTTATCAGGGTCATCGTTGGCACTCTCCTCATCAGTCTCGATTGTGAACGAATTCAAATTATCATCACTAGTAGCACATTTTGGGATAGGTGTTCTCATTCTATGTGATTTTGACCTAGAACCTAGAGACAAGGACTATGTGGAATCCTCAGGGGTTGTTTCTTGACCAACTTCGAATTTTTTATAAAATTCCTCTTCTTCTGTGGGTTCATCTGGCTCTCTGAATGTCTCGGTGAGCTCATAGTCACTGGAGGATTTGTCTGAACCCCATTCCCATTCGTTGGAGTCTGTGGAATAATGATTCTCTTGTTGAATTTTGGCATCTTTGATTTGTAATGCTTCTTCTGTCTTTTGAGTCACGAAACCAAGTCCCTTCGAGCGTTCCTTTTTGAATGTCAATTCAAGTTGTAAAGGTTTCAATGATGCCTTCCTTTCTTAACCCAAGAGGACTTTTGCCATCATACCCAAATTTTTGTAGAATCTTGAACCCTTTGCCATACTTCTCACATGGTATACTGATGTGATCTTGTGTATCATCTTCAAGGTCTTTGTAAAGCATTTTGTATAAGTCTTCCTCTTCCAGTTCACCCCATCTTTGAAAGATAGTAGGGTCTCATTTGAGTATAATGATAGATACCTACGTATTAGGATGTGGTCTTCCATATTCTTTTGGTGAATTCATGACTTGTTGTAAGTATATGGTTTGATTCAAAGTGTATTCACCCATGCCTTTGTCCTAGAATTTGCCCTTAAGTTCACCTTGTTTTGATGTCGAAGGTTTTAATGACTCAGGATCAATGTATGCAGAAGAAGGAACAGCTTCGCGATTACTGGGAATGATAGTCTCAGTTTTTGGTCTCAAGTTATTGCAATATATGAATGGATTAGGATCACCATTAACTGTTATTTCAACTCCATTGTGAGGAAACTTAATGCATTGGTGATATGTAGACGGGACTGCCCTCATTTCATGAATCCAAGGATGTCCCAGCAATATGTTGTATGTGAGATCAAGATCAAGTACTTGACAAACCACATCCTTTGTAACTGGCCCAACTCTGAGAGGTAAGGTGACTATACCCTTGGATGAATGCTCTTCATCATCATATGCTTTGATAGTAATTTTGTTTGTAGAATTCACAGCTTTGTCGAAATATCTCAATTGTTTAATAATGCTCAATGTACAAATGTTTAGACCTGCTCCTCCATCTATCAGGACTCGTTTGATTCTATATTGTGTATGAAGGCTTCAATGTGTAATGGTGCATTATGTGGCTGACTTACGGAGGTTTCATCGGCTTCTATGAATGTAAGGGAGTGTGGAATGGAAAGGTATCCCACCATGGCTTGAAATTGGTCCACGTTCAAATTAGTAGGAATAGCAGTTTCTCTCAAGATTTTGTCAAGAATGGACTTATGTGCGGGGGATATGCGCAAGAGTTCAAGTATGGAGATGAGTGCGAGTGTCTTCCCTAACTGTTCTACAAGGTCATACTCAGGTTTGGTTGATGAGGAAGCGGTGTCTTTAGTTGGAACACCTTGCAAAGTGAATTTACCTCGGTGGGTTGTAACATGACATTCAGAGGTAGGTTCGGAAGAAGATCCAACACCTTTCAGAACGATCTTGGGTCTCTGGGTAGAATTCTCAGGGGTTTTGTCCTTGATGATAATGGTAGAGACATAATTTTCCATCGAGATGTGATTGATAGTTGAATCATAGTTATAGGACACTCTGGTATAGTTGGTCTGATCATCTATGGCTGCAGCTTTTCCCTTGTCATGCTTTGGGAATGGTTCCTTAAACATTTCATGTTCTTGATTGGTTGGGTGTCCTTCAATTTCAATGTCACCTCTATCAATGAGATCTTGTATGATGTTCTTCAGTTGATGGCAATTTCCTGTCTTATGACCCTTGCTCTTATGAAATTCACAATATTCATCATCATTCCACCAATTTGGTTTCACCTTTGGCTCATATGGAGGGAAATCTGGAATAGTGATTACCTTGTTTGCCACTAGCTTTTTGAAAACTGACTCAAGTGGTTCTCCAAATGGAGTGTACTTCCTTCGTGATTTAGAAGTTGTTTGAGTATTCACCTGATTTGATCCAGAAAAAATGAATTTGGGTCGCACTGTATTGGCATCAAGAACACCATCATTGACTGTGTTCTTATTTTTATTCCAAAATCTTGGCTTGTCTTTTCCTTTAAATTCATCTTTGTTTTCCTTGAATATCTTAATGACTCCTTGTTCAATTAGGACCTTCTCTGTTGCTAAGCCTTTTTCAATGACGTCCTTGAAGGTGGACAAACAAGCTTTCCTTAAGTCATAACCAATCTCTTTGTTAACATTTTGGGTGAACATTTCTACCATTTGTTTTTGTTGAATTTCACAAGAGCATCTGTTGGCTAGATTCCTCCATCTTTGTAAAAATGATGCAAAAGACTCTCCCTCTTTTTGCTTGGTGTTGCACAAAGTAGTGACTGATATGTCTATCTCTATATTGTAGGAGAAATGTTGAATAAATGCCTCTGCTAAGTCACCCCATGACTTAATTCCTGGTGGAAGTTGGGAGAACCATTCCATAGCTTGATCGCCTAGGCTTTGTGGGAATAATCTCTTCAAATATGTCTCTTCTGCTGCTATCTCAATGCAAGTTGTGAAAAATTGTCTTATGTGTGCCTTAGGATCCCCTTTTCCCCTATACTTATCAAATTTAGGCGTCATAAAGTGTGTAGGAAAAGGAGGCATTGGAATGCTCTTGTCAAATGGATAAGGACATATGTCTCTCATTGTGTTTGTTGGCTTCGGTGTATTTATGTCCTCCATTTTCTTTTGTAAGTCCCTGATTTGTTGCTCCAAATTGCTCTTAGGTGGAGATCGACTTCTTGGACCATACCCCATGCTTGAGGCACCAATTGGAGGAGAAGCATGTTGCATATATGGATGATATTGATCATACACATGTTCATATGGAGGAGGTCTATAGTGATGCTGCATATATGGACCACTTGGTATAGATTCATGTTGAGGAACGAAATATCTATTTTGTCCATGTATACCATACTCTACAAGCATGTCATGTTCTAATGTGTTGCCCCCGAATTTGACATGGGGTTTCCTTGTGTCCAAATTTTGAGCATGCCTTTGAATATCCAATTGCTTTGGTGGTTGATCCTTAGCATTGATATGTGATTGAGCATATTTCTCTGCATAAGACTTCCAGAATGGTCTGCGAAGGTGAGTATCATATGCTTGACCATGTGTATGTGGGACCTCTGGTTTTTGAAACAAAGATGATGGTGATTCAGGCACAAGATGTGGTCTTCTATTACCTCCACTACTAGACCTCCTTTGATACATGTTGGAGTGAGGTTTTTGCAAAGGTCGATTTTCCATTATTTGAGACATGTCAAAATCATGAGGTATCTTGGCTCCACTTTGTGCCATCATTTGTAAGAAGTATTGTCTATCTCTCCTCATTATTTCCTCCACCAATCGATTAAAATGAGGATTCATAATGGTGTCTTCCACTTCTGCTGAATGTACGAAAAAGTTGTACATATTGTCATTGTGTGTATCATTGTTGTTTGTAGTGTCCATGTGCTCAACATTTGGAATGTTTCTATAGGCATCCATGTGAGGTAATGTAGTATGATCCGAATTGAAAAAGATATCATTATTGTACTCATAGGAACTCATGTTTGCGGACTCTTGAGCCTCTTTAGCTTCTCTCCTAGATTTTTGGGAACGGGTTTCAACCATGAACTAGGTATTGACCAAGATGTGTGAGACTAGATGAAAATGGAAAGAGTATGGAAGACCAAGAGTTGGATGGAATGTAAATGAATCTGAGGTGTACTTGCAATGTCCAAAGTGTAAGACCAAGTATGTATGTAGTAGAGTAGGTGTGACTTCCAAAGAGAGGATAGTTTCTCTTGATGAGGTAAGTTGACCTTGACTCTAAGTAAGACCAAATGAGACCCAAAGGTGATAGACCTTGATGAGGGACCACTTAGCAAAATGTTGTTGTATGTAGTTTGTTGACAAAGTATGATGAGGACAAGCAAGTGACCTTTTGACTCAAGTTTAGACAAATGTGAATGTAATGTAAGGTGTAAAGCAATGATGGACTTTGTGAGACCCAAAGACAAGTTGAATGCTAGATAAAAACCTGGAGAAACAACCTACGAAGCTCAAGAATTCCGAAATTGATTGCTCTTGTTTGCTGGACTGTAAAAAATTTTCCAATTTGTGAAGTTGTTGGTTGTGACCAAATCTGAATGTTTGACTGTTTTTCGTGACAAGAGGACACAATGTTGATGAGGACTCAATGTTTGCAAGTGTTTAAACTCAAAATGATTCCAAGAAAAGTGTGTTGTTTGATGTAAAAATATTTTGCATACACTTGAAGACACAAAAGACAAATGTTTTGTTGTTTGGTCTTGAATGTTTTGAATGTTTAAAATAAGTCAAGCACAATTCTTATGGTTGGCCAAGACAATAGTTGTTGATCCCACATGGAGTTTCCCCCAAGGCTACACTATTCAGAGCGGATACTTAGATGCTTGACCGTATGTGTGTGGGCCGCTACCAGAGGTCCGACCTCCTGCCCCAACAACTAGAAGGATTTTGGCTTCTAAAACAAAAAGGTGCTAGTAAGGGCATCCGCTCGTGTGGCCATACATATGGCACTTTCAGCTCTATAAATACAGAAGGCTCCCAGCTTGTAGGGGTTACGCCCTACAAATGATCAAATAAATTTGATCAAATGGGTTTATGGGGAGACATAGTGTTGGTATGAACTAATCAGCACACGTTATCCATAGTTTTCACCATGAATACAGTTGTTTATAGTGGTTTGGAAGAAGATGGCTTTTCTTTTGCTACCACTTGGATCGTTCTCTCCTCACTAGTAGTCCTAATGACCACACGGGGAGACAGGCCCTCTAAAGATTAAACAAAAGAGCCTATTGCTTAAGACACAAAAGACAATGGTTCAATTTTAGTGCACCAATTGAATTGTTTGCTAATATATGAAAACAAGGCAAACAATAAAAATTAAAAACCCTTTCCAAGGTCCTGCAACAAAGATCTATTAGTAGTTTGGATTGTTTCAAATGATCACCCCTTCTTGCAAGCACACAAGTTAGGTAAATTTCAGATCCAAAAGACTTTGTAAAATAGGGGTCTTCAACAATGCATTTTGTTGACCAATTCAAAGATCTGATTCATCATAAAAAAAGACCACTTGTAAAATTTCAAGAGATTTCCAGAAATGTAAGAAAATCCAAAACATTTGCTAATTTGCTCCAAAAATTATTTTTTTATGAAAAATCATACAAAATTCATATAAAATGCAAAATCAATCCAAAAAATCTGAATTTTTTACTGGAGAGTCCTGATAGTTTTCCAAACCTACATAAAAAAATTTCTGCAACAAATCCAAGTAGTTTGTGAGATATGAGTAAAATAATGCAAAACCCTAATTTTCAAATATCTGATTTTTGAGGAATGATTTTTCATCAAATTTAAAATCACAAAGAACATATCCTGTGTATAATTCTGAGAGATTTCCAAAAATGTAAGAAAATCCTAAAAATTCGCTAATTTTCTCTCAAAATTAATTTTTTATGAAAACTCATAAAAAATTTATATAAAATGAAAATTTGATCCAAAAAATTTGAAATTTTTACTGAATCCTTTTGATACTTTTCCTAACTTTCACAAAACATTTATGCCAAAATTTGAAGTTGTTTGTGAGATCTAATCAAAATAAGGAAAAACCCTAATTTTTAAAGATCCAATTTTTAGGAAAATATTTTGCATCAAAATTAAAATCACAAAGAACAGGTCCTGTGTATAATTATGAGAGATTTCCAAGAATGTAAGAAAATCCAAAAAATTCTCTCATTTGCTCTCAAAATTAATTTTTTATGAAAAATCATAAAAAATTCATAGAAAATGAAAATGTGCTCCAAAAATTCTAAGTTTTGGATTGAAAGCTCCTGATAATTTCTTCAACTTGCAAAACAAATTTGATGCAAAATTTCCAAGTGGTTTGTGAGATATGATCAAATCTCTCCAAGATCTTGATTTTGTGTCCAAAACCCTAGCTGCACAAGGTTATTCTCCAAATTGTTTTACAAAACAGCAATATAAGGTTAGAAAAATCTGCAAAAAACACAGATCTAACAAAAATCCATGTCCCACCGGGCGTGCCAAAATGTATATGGTGAAAATGGATAACAATAATAACGATATTGAAAGGCTAAATGAATTCAACCACAAAACCCTAGCCTAACAACAACAAAGATCCACCATAACATATGAAGATTACCTAAGACAATGCAAATCAAATGAAATCACAAAGATTATACCATCACAATGTCCAATAGGGTTTGGATCTCCATTCTTCCTATCTCCATTGATCTTGCTTGATATATTTGCTCTCAGATTTTATGTGCACAAGAGCTCAACAAAGAACGGAATATGGTTGCAAGTAGGATTGCCTATGTTCAAAAGCGTAGTGTAGTCAAGTAGTCAATGGGGGGTTTGATAATGAAGGAAGCGTCTCCTTATATAGAAGACACTATATGAAATGGAGGGATAAGATTGAGAGGTGTAAAAGGAGGTCGGCTATGATTAGAGGGTAGGTAGAGAAAATAAGAAAATAATGAGAGGGTAGGTAGTGTATGAATTAAGAGATGAATGACATGTGTCATGGGTAGAAAAGGCTAATGAATTAATTAAATAAATAAAGATTTATTTAATTAATAGAAGAAGTTGGATCAATTAACTAAATAAGATATTTATTTAATTAAAGAAAAGGATAATTTAAATAAATAAAGGTATTTATTTAAATGAGAAATAAGGCTAGAAGAGGATAAATGAATTAATTAAATAAATGAGGATTTATTTAATTAATAGAAGAATTAAGCTTAAGATAATTAAATAAATAAAGATATTTATTTAATTAGACTGGACAATTTTAGGTGTCTACATTGCCATCAATGTCAAAGGGGGATATTGTTGGCTTGATGATGATTGTAATAGATGACTTCATGTGTTCTCATTGATGGCACATGTATACACACACATATGATCACATTGTCTTAGTCATCTTTGTTAAGACAACCCAGTATTACTCCTAAAGTCCCTTGTATTGCAACCGGTATTGGATGTTTAGTTTAAGATGGTTTAGAGGGTGCCTAACCGGTAAATGTAGACAACCGGTATATGCAGGAATGGCTTGACACCAGCTTGGAGATTCAACAAAGACCATCAAGAAGCAAATGAAGGACAATCAATTTATGTGTTGAACATGGTTAACTCTTAACCGATATTGGTGTTCCAACCGGTATTCATTGATTGTGTGATGAGTTATCACCGGACGTGATGAGTTATCCCTAACCGACAGATTTGGCAATAATCTGTGATGAGTTATGTTAGATTGTCCAGATACACTGCACCTAGGAAATTGTGATATGATTCGTAAGCTGACATAAAATCTAATGTCTATATAATAACATTATGATGAACTATTTTTATGGATGAGAAATAGAAGTGTTGAGTTGTTGAAGGCGTTGTGGAATATGTTGGTGATGTAGTTTTGAGTGAGCAGAAGAGGGTCTATTCAGGCAAGTTGTTCTACTTCTAGATCACACCACATGTTGTTTTCTAATCACTACAACAGTCAAATCCCCTAACCGAGTAAGCTCTAACAAGCTTCAATGTACAAATCCTCTAACAAGGTGATCCATTAGTTTGGATTTTGAAATCCTCTATCGAGGTTACTCCTAACAAGGTACTACTTTTAACAGGGTATAGCTCCTAACAAAGCTTTCGGATCTTTAACAGGATTCGCTCCTAGCAGAGCACTTTTGTAGACTTTAACCGATCAGTTACCTATTACTGCAGATAGTTAACTTGTGAGTCCCATCTCACCGTGGTTTTTCCCAGTTGGGTTTTCCACGTATAAACACTTGTGTTATGGTGGATTTTTTACTTGTTGTGGATGCTTTAATATCATTTTGCATTGCATGCATAGTATTAAGTAAACTTGTTAATTATCTCTACCGGTCTGTGTTTCTAGTGGTATTGTTTTTGCTATCACTGATTCACCCCCCCCCCTCTCAGTGCTTTATAAGTCTATCAGTGGTGCTCTATTCACAGTATATGGCGAGATCTGAGGGTGCTAGGACGTCGAGAAAAGATGATGCACCTGTACAGCAGCCACCGCCTCCTCCTCCAAGAAATGAGGGAGAGGCGGAGAGTTAGTTTTTAGATGCCTCCCCAGATTTTCTACCCCATTTCTGTACTTAATAGATTTCTTGCTCTGATAGACATTTTATATAACATTTTGAGATCATTTGTAACCCTTGACTTTGAGGTTTTTGATGAGATATATATGACACATGATTCGACTTCATTGTACTTGCATTGATTGATATGAGATGACTTATATGTATGCATATATTGCTTATGATCATGGATGCTTTTTCTTTTTAATATGCAAATAAATGAGTTAGTGGACGAACATGATGATGTTTATGCAAATTTGAACGCAAATGTGATGTTTATTATATATTTTTATTTTTATTTTTGTATTTCGATGTAATAATATGGATGCAAATGAATATGCAATGGATTCTTTTGATCTATATCATATGCTCATGTATGTAGCTAACATCTCATGTAGGAATTGTGATGTCAATAAATAGGAACTCAATCATGTCGATGATAATGATATGCAGTTGACCACTTGGCGAAGAAATGATGATTGTTTCAAATTCAACGTCTTATTCAAAGGACGAAGAGAACAATGTTATCATGTTGAAATCACATGAAATGCACAAAGCTCAGTATGAATGCAACTTAAAACTTTAGTCATTGGATTTGTTTTGCTATTTATCATCACTGAGCATTTTAAGATGTCGGAGATAGCCATAAGCATCAAGGCCCAAAGAGCCAGGATGACCTAAATGTCATGTCCTTTTGATTTAGAAAGCGAACATAAGCATCAAGGCATAAAGAGCTAGGATGACCTGAATGTTGCTTACGTGAAAACACACCAGACAAAGCAAAGTTTCTTCCTTTACTACGAAATAGTGATTATCTTGTCCGCAATAACCCTTTTATCATTCATATCCTAGGACAGATTAAGCATGCATTTTGATTGCATAATAAAGAAAGTTAATCAAAACAGACAAGGAAATAGTTCCAACCTCCCTGTAGCATACAAATAAATGGAGTCGAGGTATGTGTGGCAATTTCACCTTGATGTGAAGGCACTTATCACAGACACCTATTTTATGAGATGTTTCCAGATCATTGGAATCATTCCTACAAGAAGAAAACAAAGAAAAGTATTATGCCCCTAGTCCTTGCTCTTCTTAGTCAAGATAGACTTCCTTCAGTTACTCAGAGGGAATAATAAGCGAAAACCAATTTAAAAGATAGCATACAAAGAAAATTTCAATCATAGCTCAGATAGTTTTAGTGATTGTTTTCGTTGTTCTTGCTTTGTGTGTTTGATGAGATGTCAGTGGCAAAACCCTGCAGTGGTTAGGAGATAGGTAACTGACTCAGATTGGATGACCCGGTACTACCGACATAAAGATGACTTGGTTAAACTGCTCAAGACATTTAGATTGATCGGTTGATTTCCCTAAGACTAAGACATTGATTGGTTTTAAGCCATGAAGGTTCCAAGAAGAACCAAGGTGTTACAAAAGCAACTAAAGGATATGTACAAGCTAAAGCAAAGATGGAGGAAAGCAGGAAATAAAACAGGAAATGCCAAATTTGTGTTGATAGAGGGAGCACTTTAGTTCAGGAGGTGCCTGTTGACCAAGCTTTCACCTTCTTGGCAGATTTTCTCTTCTTTTTTTTACTACCAAGGTACCTGTTTACCAGGTTTTCACCAAGGTATTTGATTTTTTTCATATTTTGATTTTTTTCTCTTTTTCTTCTTTTCTTTTTTTTCAAGACTTTTTTTTATTTTTTATTTTTTCAGGACATTTTAGTTGTATAGATAGCTGGAGCAGAGAATGCTAAGTGTAGAATCTCTTCAAATAGATGGTGTTGATCAGTTCACAGAGGTTTTCTCCTTCCGATGTTGAGATTTGGTAAGCGCTAGAGCCAAAGATTGCGGTAACAATGTAGGGACCCAGCCAGTTGGGTTCAAACTTCCCTTTTTGTTCCCGATGTTGTTGATTTTTAGGATTCTCTCTCAAAACAAGGTCGCCAGCCTGAAATTATATGTGTCTAACTTTCTTGTTATAGCCTCTAGACATTATCTTCTGGTAAGCTCTCAGATGATCGAACTCCACTTGTTAACGTTCATCCAGCAACTCGAGTTCTTGCAATCTAGATATTTTGCGATCTTCATCAATGAAAAGATAGTGCAAAGAAACTCTCAAAGAAGGAATTTCAACCTCAATAGAAAAGACTGCTTCAGCCCCATACACCAAAGCAAAAGGTGTAGCTCCAGTAGGTGTTTTGATGCTTGTTCTATAAGCCCATAGCGTCAGATTGAGCTACAGATGCCAATCCTTTCCAGATTTGTTGATCGTTCTGTGCAAGATGGTCAACAGATTTTTGTTATATGCTTCAGCCTGTCCATTACCTTGAGGGTAGTATACAAAAGACCAATGTTGTTTAATTTTGAAACTTGTCATAAGGCTCATCTATATCCTTGTTCTTGAACTACCCCCCATTGTCAGTTACAATTGAGGAGGGGATTCCATACCTGCAGATGATGTAGTTAAGAATGAGTATAGCCACTTATTTGCTAGTTTCTTTGATTAGTGGAACTGCTTCAACCCACTTAGTGAAGTATGCGGTGGCAGTTATGATAAACTTATGTACATTGGATGATGAAGGATAGATTTGGCCAATGAGGTCAAATGCCCATTGTTGAAAAGGCCAATGTGTGATAAAAGGTATGAGCTCCCTTGTTGGAGCATGTATGAGATTTCCATGCAGCTGGCATTTTTAACAAGTTTTAGCAAATTTTGCAGCATCTTTTTCCATATCTGGCCAATAGTAGCCAGCCCTTAGTAGTTTCTGAGCTAGAGTTAGACTATTTGAGTGAGATCCACAAATACCTTCATGTACTTTTTATAACGTACGTTGAGACTCTTCAAGTCCTAGATACCTAAGCAAAGTACTATCTAAACCTCGCCTATATAGATCGTTAATGGTGATGACATACCGTGAAGCATTATGGATCAGGTTTCTTTTCTCATTGTGAGTAAGGTTATCAGGGATGATTTGGTCACATAAGTAGGAGTATATATGGTTATAGTGAGATGATTCATGCCCAATGATAGAACAGACCATCTGGTAATCAAGGGAATCATAAGCAGGATAGTGAAGGTCTTCCACCAGGAACTCACAGCGGAACTTTGTTTCTTGTAGTTGTGGTATAGATGCCAATGTAGCCATAGCATCTGTTGCTTTGTTTGTTGATCTAGGAATTTGCTGAAATAAAATAAAGACAAAGTATTTCTTAAAGTCATCACCATTCTTTTATAGGGCATCAGTTTTTCATCTCGAGTTTAATACACATCGTTGATTTGGTTGATTATCACCTGAGATTCACCATATATGTATAGCTCAACAACTCTCTATTCAATAGCTAGTTTGATTCCATTCACCAAGGCTTCATATTCTGCAATATTGTTGGTACAAGGAAAAAGGATCTTGTAGGCCTTTGGAATTGAGTATCTTTGAGGAGTGATAAAAAGGATTCTAGCACCAAAACTTTGTTGAGTAAAAGATCTATCAAAGAACATTTTCCAAGATCGTTGAGTAAGATGCATCATGGATTCATCTAGAAATTCTATGTTCAGAGGTTGATTATCTCCAAGCGGAGCACTAGCAAGTTGATCCGTAATGACTTGTCCTTTTATAGCTTTGTGTTCTACATACTCAATGTCAAATTTTGTGAGTATCATAACCCATTAAGCCAATCTCCCTGTGAGTGTTCCTTTGCTTAGAAGATATTTCAGAGGATCAATCTTAGCAACCAGTTTGATAGAATGTGTCGGCATGTAATATCTCAATTTATGTGAAGAGAAGACCACTGCCAAACAAGATTTCTCAATGATAGTGTAATTCATCTCATAGGACACCAACGTTCTGCTGATATAGTATATAGATCGTTCCTTGTTGTTCTCGTCCTATTGAGCCAAAAGTACCCCTAGTGATGTGTAGTAGCTGATATATAGAGAATCAAAGGTTGGCCTCGAATCGGTGACATCAAAATGGGTGGATTGGAAATATATTCCTTGATATGTTTCAGGTGTTGTTCACATTCTTCATCCCACTTGTATGTAACTCCTTTCCGTAATGATTTCATGAACAATTGAGCCTTATCTGCTAGTTGAGAAATGAAGTGCCTAATTGATTGGAGCTGCCCTTGTAGAGTTCTCATTTGACTTACATTCTTTAGAGGTGGCATTTCCATTATAGCTTTAACTTTTTTCTTGATCAACTTGAATCCCTTTTGCTGAAACAATGTATCCTAGCAGTTTGCCAAATGTAACTCCGAATTCACATTTCTTAGGATTTAGTCTGAGTTTAAACTTTTCTATTTTATCTAAGATTAGATCCAATTATGAAAGATGTATGGATCTTTTAATAGTTTTGACCAAGGTATCATCTACATAGTCTTCCAGGCACATGTGAACGTTGTTTTCTCTTGATCTCCAGGTGCGATGTTGATTTGGTTGTAGCCAGAAAAGTCATCCATTAGAGAGTACATTTCATAACAAGTTGTCATGTTGACTATCATGTCAATGTTAGGTAGTGGAAAATAGTCTTTTGGACATGCCTTGTTTAAGTCTCTAAAGTTTGTACAGACACAAATTGATTTATCAATTTTTGAAATAGGGACAATATTGGATATCCATTCAGCATAATCAATTGCTCGGATAAATCCTGCTTTGAGTAATTTCTCTAGCTCTTCTTTAACAAGCAATGCAACATGAGGATGCATTTTTTGGAGTTTTTGTTTGACAGGTTTGACTATAGGAGCAATAGAAAGATGGTGCATTATAAGGTTAGGATCTAGACCTGACATATCAAAATATGTTCAGGCAAAGTTGATCTTTTCTCTCTATGAAGAAATCAGTAAACTCTTTCAATTCTTTTGCTGATAGGGATTGAGCCACATGTATTATATGTTGAATTTCCTTTGTTCCAATGTTCACTTGTTGTGTAGGTTCAATCAGTACTGATGAGTGCTCTTGAAGGTGATTAGTCAAAATATCAAGCATCTCACCTTCAGGTGCCTCGAGGAGGTTTTCACCATCGGGTACGTCTTTTATTTTTACTTTTTTCACTTCTAATACCGTCACAATGTGGCTTTTTGCCATCATAACACTTGTTTTTCTTCTTTTGATATTTGAGACTAAGATACTTGACATCCGCTTCCGTCATGTTCACACTTTGTTCATTGATGGAAGAGTTCATGAGTTCAACTGCATTAAGGTAACATGCTAAGGCATAGTCATTGGAAAAGTAGGGATATCCATGGGTTGGTCTTGTAGAGTACGGTCAATAAGCTCAGGGTATACCAAGGATAAATATTCAACAAGTTCAAGGGATTTCACAGTATTGTCATCATAGCCATGGACCGTCAAGTTGACTTCTAGAAGACTACCTTGTGTTAGCGTCTTGAGACCGGGAAGAGTCATAACATGATTATCAAAGCCTAAATTAGCGTTTAGAGAATCTAACCTAGCAGACCTAGCACTAGACCCTTCTCCTACTTCAAACTGGACTATGTATTGTGGTTCAACAACAATAGCTTCTTCAGACAGAGATTCAACATTCATGACAAAGTAGTCATAGTTTGGTCTTGAATAGGTAATGTCATAAATGGATCTTATTTCAGGTTAATCAAAGTTAGAAGATGAATCATTTAACTCATCTTCAAGCGACTCAGTGAAAGCATGTATGGTATCAATATCGACATCTTTTATGCTGCAAGTTCCTTCTTGTTCTGATTCATTGATCACCTGTAGTTGACATACATGTTCTCATAGCCTTGATGACTCTGCCAGTTTTTGTCTTCTTTCCCATTTAGCTTCTTCTAGACTGATGACTGGTCCTACTTGACTCACCTCCAGTTCTTCAATTGTATTCCCATACCTGATTTGTTTTGAGTCAGTAGATGGAGATACAGTGGGTCAGTGATTTTCCTGTGCTTTCTCTTTTCTTAGTTGTTGCTCATAAGCTTCTTGTCTTTTTAGTATAACTTCCTCTAGTTCTTGTTGTAGCTTCATGTGGGCTATTTCTTGTGCTTCATCTATAATACCATTGAAGTCTTCAGAATTTTCTTCAGTAGATGCATCTGATAGAGGTTTTGGACCCCATTCATACTCATTTGAGTCTATTTCTGAATCTTCTGCTAGTATTATTCCCATATATGTGACAGGAATGTTTAATGGTGCAAACATTTCCTTGATTATTTCCACCTGTTCTCTCATTTCCTCTAGAATTTCTACTTCTGGTCTTCTTCCTACTGGTACCTCTGGAACTTGGTTATAAGCTTCTTCTTCACTTTTGATTGCCATCTCTTCTTCTTCTCTTTTGATTGCCAGCTCTTCTTCTTCTTTCTCATATTCTTCTTGACTTTGTTGTCTATTTTGGTGTGGCCGATAAGATTGTCTATTTTGCCTTGCAGGTTTATTTAGATGGTATCCAAGTCCGGTTTTGTCATTTGTAGACTTGGTTTGCAACTTGATGGGCTTTGTAATTCCTTCTTATCATTTTCCCAGAGGTCCTGTACCTAAATACCCCATACGTTGGATTATCTTATAGCCTTTACCATATTGTTCAGGGGAAATTTCACAACATTGCACTTCTTTATCTTCATTTTCTCCTCTATAAAGCCATTCAAGAATAGTTGCCTCTTCTATTTGATTTGCAAGAGTAGAGGATTGCACAAAAGTACCATCATAGATGATGTTTGCAGGTGAAGTTTGTGGTTTCATAGCTTCAGATGGTTTTCCAGACTGTCTAGGTGATGGAGGAAGATTCATCAGTGAAAGTACAGGTTCTATCTTGTATCTGTTGGCTTGATGATGGTGGTTTTTTTGTAAGAGTTTGATTGATGACTTGTATTGTGTTTTCATTGATGGCAACCATGTTTTGTCTGTCATCTAAGTATTTTAGTCCAACCGGTAAAGCCTAACTGGTAGAGGAAGCAGTTAAACAATAAACTGGTAAACAGTGACAGAACTATGTTCAATTGATCGGTACGGAAGGTCGGTGAAGCGTTAAGTGTTGCAGTTTCAAACACATGTTCATGACATTGGAAGGAGTCTATGAATGGAAACGCATCAATAGATTCTATGGAATGAGCGAGTTAAGATGTTCTAAGCAGTCAGTCATGAAGAGCAGTTAACTGGTAGAGAAAGAGTTACCTAGATCGGTAAACCGGTAGACTTAATGTTTAATTTTTGAGTTGAGTTGTTTTTGGCCGACATGAGTAAAGTGTAATGTGCAAGATTGACTAGATACATTGAACCTAGGAAATTGTTCCAAGGGTTCTTAGCCAACTTAGCAGAGTTGTTTATAAAAATGAGTATATTTTGTGATGATGAATTAGACATGAGATCTATAGTGTGAATTTGATTGTGCAATGAAAGGTGAAGCTTTGTATTGATGTTTAGTCGGTGTTAGAAGCAGATCTAATCAAGCATAGAGGTGCTATATGCAGATAGTCACTTGTTGTTCCCTAACAGTTGCAGCAAGATAAAATCCTCTAACAAGGTCACTCCTAACAAGGTGCAGTAGGATCCTCAAAGGTCTAAAGGTTAAATCCCTTAATAGGGTCACACATTAGCTTGTGTTGTTTAAATCCCATTGTTGGGTAGCTCCTAACAGGGTTGGTCCTAACAAGCCTTATTGTAATAGCTCTTAACCGGGCTAAGACACTCTTAACCGGGTGTGCTCCTAATAGAGCAGTTGTAAGACCTTAACCGGTCAGATCCTTATTCTGCAGATAGTTGATCTTGTGGGTACTAATTCCCACCGTGGTTTTTCACATTTGGGTTTCCATGTGAAAAACAATGTGTTATGAGTTGCATGTTTTATTGGGTGTTAGCTTATGTGGTTATTTTCCTTGCATGCTTGTTAAGTTTCAAATTGATAAAAGTTGTGATCAGATTTGTTTTGTTGTTTTTTCTTGCACTGATTCACCCCCCCTCTTAGTGCCTTATAAGTTTATCAATTGGTATCAGAGACTAATTCCTTTAAGGCTTAACCGCTTGGGAAGGATCCTAAAGGCTATCATGGGGGATATGAGTTATAAAGAGATTTCTAACCAGCTTGCAGAATCTGAAGAAGCCCTAGGTGAGTTAAGGGTCAAGTATAAATCTTTATTGGCTAAAAGGAGAGACCTAGCTGAACAGTTGTATCAAATTAGTGAAAATAGTTCATCTGAAGAAGCTAACATTGATGCATTCACTAATGAGGTGGAAAAGTTGAATGATGATAAGTCAAATCTGAGGAGAGAGTTGGAAGCCCTAACTATCAGGATGAGTCAAGAGCTGGAAGCCAGGAGGGATGTTGAAGACAAAATCAAAGAGAAGGATCATGAGATCTCTAAGCTGAACCAGGAGATTGGTACCCTACGTGCACATCTTCATGAGGAAAAAGAAGAAAAAAGAAATACAGGCTAATCTAGACATGGCTATGTCTCTTAGAGAGAGTCTTATGAAGAAGAATGAAGATCTTACTAAGGAGTTGGCTGATGCTAATGAGATTCTAGCTAAATACAACAAGAGCTCTACTATGCATGATGAGCAGATCCAGTCACAAACACATAATAGAGATACACATGACTTGGGATACACTACCTTTGAGTAAGGAGATCCTTCTGGTACTAAGGACATCATGCATGAAGGCAAATCTGCACCTAAGACAAAGAAGAACACCAGTAAGAAACCCTACAAACCAGTATTTTTTAATTGTCATAAGCTAGGTCATATTGCTAATGTTTCTAGAAGCAGATCTAGTTCTTTTGATGGTTATAGGTCTAATACTTATGAAGGATATAAGCCTATAAATTTTGATGGCTATCGTTACACCTCCAACAAGTGTGGGTATAGAATTCTTGACTGTAGGTATGGAGAAAACATGCAGAGACCTTACATGAATCAGAGGTCTGGTGGTGATTGGCAGAGATCTTTTATTGATCGGAGAAACCCTACTTGGTAGAGACCTTATGTAAACCGGTCTAGTCCTTATGAAATAGAGTATAGACAAAATGTGACTTGTTCAATTTGTCACAACTTTGGACATTTCTATGAACTGTCGAAGAAGAACTGGTAGAGGCAATGTTGGACTCTAGAGAGCATCTGGAATGGCTTATTTTCATTGTCACAAACTGGGACACCTTGCAAAGTTTTGCAAAGTAAGAACGAACCAATCGGTTAATCAGTCTGCTAACCAGAAAGGTAAGAAGAAGCTTGATATGCAGGAAACCTGATGCAACCATAACTAGTAAAACCATCAAAGAGAATCAACCAGCTTATGCAGCAAGAGAAACACAACGAAAGCAGTAAGAAAACATAACAAGATCACATAAATAGATCATATTAATGCCTTAGGACTTCTGGCAATCATCATATAATCATCAAAGAACATCCAGCAATGAACTGGTTACATACAGGCTATCAGCCAGATACAATCCAATCTAGGACTCTAAGAATCAACCAGATCACAAAATGCGAATCTCAATCCTTATTCTCAATTCTACTTCCTCTGTGCCTACAAATTATTACATAATAACATATTTATACCCACCAGAACATATCTGGGTCGGCCTCATAAGATTACATTTACCAATGCAAGAAATGAAATGTGCAATTAGGTCGGCCCTAAGAATTAAATAAATATTTCCAAAAAATAACAACCAAGCGATGTGGTTCAACAGGAAGGTCGACCACACGCCAAATAACATTGGACAAGACCCAAGATAGATCCACACACCTAAGATTCATGTCGATAATGAAGGAAAACCAACCGGTAAGCACAAGAATTATCCGGGAACCCAGAACCAGTCAACCGAAAGTGATAACTGACCGGAAAAGAACCCAAAAGAACTAAAAATCTGGAATTAAGCACACAAATCAGCCTGGAAACCGAAAATAAGATCTGCCACGAAAGGAAAGCAACTACTGGTACCAACTAGTAAGAACACAGAAAACTGCACAAAGAACCAAACAAGAACAAAACTAAAAGGAAATATTTTTGGATGATGAAAGATTGCTCATAGACAGGGGATGCTCCTGCAGCAGATAACCCAGGTAGAAAATGATGTTCCATGAGAGGTAGCTCGTGAACATCTAAAAGGATTCAGAATAAAGACCCCATGCTCATTTATGAGCCAAGCATCCTCTTTATCTACCAACCTTTCTTTTAGCTCCTCTGGTGCCTCAACCAGTTTCTATAACATTTGGCTCTCTTTAGTTCTCTTCCTTTGCTTCAAATCTGCACATTGTCTCTGTTTACTGTTCTCTTTCTTCTGCAATTCTAACTTGGTTCTACCACAAGACTTCATTTGGTTTGTCACCCTAATCTCTCTGTCATCCGGTTCCATCTATCCACTAGGCTCAACTGTCAGATCCTTCTGTAAACTCATGTCACCCTTCGGTTTAACCTCTGCAATCAAATCTCTCTTCAAAATTTCTGGTATAACTTCTGCCACCAGTTTGTCGGGACTGCAACTTTTCTCAGGAATCAGACTCTTCACCTCCTTCTCATTCTCCTTCAAAGAAATCAATGTGAACTTCTGCCCATCCTTCTCAATACTTACTAGGTCTCTTGTATAGTCATAAATAGCTCCTCTATCATACTGCCAAGGTTTTCCCAACAAGTCATGACAAGCACTCATAGATACAACACAAAACCTCATCTCTGAAAGGCCCAATATTGAAATTCACCAAACACTGCTTTGTTATCTCTATCTTCCGATCATCTTGCAGCCAACTCACCTCATAAGGACAAGGATGCTTAAGCCTCTTCAATCCAAGCTTCATAACCATCTCCTCAGATACCAAATTGTTAGTACTTCCACTATCTACAATAACCTTGCAACACTTACCACCTTATTTACACACAGTTCTGAAAAGACTCTTTCTCTAAGTAGATTTGATATCCTTTCTTCTGAACATAAAGGATTCTCCTTTCTCCAGTGCATAGTCAGATCCAGTACCATCACCTTCAGGTTCCTCATTTGCCACACAACGTCTTGCCATTTCCTTCTTACATTCATAGAATCTATGTCTTCTTTCTCCATAGTTGAAAAATTTGCCAAGAAAATCTCTACTGGTACTATTGCTACCTTTCCTCGGTGTCTTCTGCTCTGGTTCTTTACTCCACTTAGGTTTTGACTCATCTTCCTCAACCGATTTCTTCATATTGTCACTCATCTTGAATTTCTCCTTCCCCCTATTCGATTATCTTCTCATCATCTTCTTCTCAGCCTTCAAAGCATACTAGTAAGCTTCTTCAACTGTGGAAACCTCCAACATACTCATCTAATCTTGAATGTTAAAAGAAAGTCCATTGATGTACCTTGCCACCTTTTCTCTATCCATCTCTCTGTCTAGATCTAATCACCACCTTGTAGAATTCCTCAGTATATTCCTTCATAGTCATGTTTCTTTGTTTCATGCTCTGCAACTTTTTGAACAACTCCAATTCATAGTCTCTTGGTATGAACTTGGCCTTCAATCTTGCAACCATTTGTCTCTATCGAGTGATCTTCAATTCACCATTCTCCACTCTGTCTTTCTGCAATTATTTCCACCACAAGGCAGCATGCCCTTTCAACTTAGTTTGTGCCAACTGAACTCTCTGCGAGTCCTTGACATTCTCAAACTCGAAGTAATCCTCCAACTCTCTGATCCAATCGATTAGATCCTCCTAGTTTAGCTTTCTGAAAAAGTTGGAAACCTCAACTTTATGAACTTTACTCTCTTGTGCCACTGCTCTTAGGAATCTTTCCTCTCTTTCATCTTTCGATCCTTCAGCTTCCTCAAGCTCTTCACCGGCTTCCTCATATTCATCCTCAAAATTAGGGTTTCTCCACAAACCAGTCAAAGCATTTCGGATTTTATTCCTCACTTAATTCTTGAAGTCTTCCATCATCTGCTCTACCCTACAGGGGTTTTTCCTTCTCAGCGGCATCTCTTCTTCCACTCCGGCGAACTGCCTCAACTCGGCGATCTGACTGTCGATTCCAATTGCCTCCCCTCGGTGATCTATTTAACACATGTGCAGCTTGCCTCCAATTAGCCATCTGTCCACCCAAAGGAATGCCTCAATGTTCGCAAATGATTCTTCCACCAGCCAGTCCATAACCAGCTCTGATACCACTTGATGCAGCCATAACCGGTAAAACCCTGAAAGAGAATCAATCGGCTTATGCAGCAAGAGAAACACAACAAAAGAAATAAGAAAACATAATAAGATCACATAAATAGATCATATTAATGCCTTTGGACTTCCGGCATCATTAAATCATCATATAATCATCAAAGAACATCTGGTAATTAATTTGTTACATACAGGCTATCAGCCAGATACAATCCAATTCGGAACTCTAAGAATCAACTAGATCACAAAATGCGAGTCTCAATCCTTATTCTCAATTCTACTTCCTTTGCACCTACAAATGATTACATAATAACATATTTATACCCACCGGAACATATTTGGGTTGGCCTCATAAGATTACATTTACCAATGCAGGAAATGAACCGTGCAATTAGGTCGGCCCTAAAAATTAAATAAATCTTTCCGTAAAATAACAACCAAGCGATGTGGTTTAGCAAGAAGGTCAGTCACACGGCAAAGAACATCGGACAAGACCCAAGATAGATCCACATGCCAATAATCGTGTCGGTAATGAAGGAAAACCAATCGGTAAGCACAAGAACTGTTTGAGAACCCATAACCAGTCAACCAGAAGCGATAATTGACCGGAAAAGAACCCAAAAGAACTGAAAAAATATGGAATTAAGCACATGAATCAGCCTGGAAACTAAAAACAAGATCTTCCACGAAATGAAAGCAACTACCGGTACCAACCGGTAAGAACATAGAAAACTGCACAAAGAACCAAACAAGAACAAAATTGAAAAGAAGATATTTTTGGATGATGCAAGATTGCTCATCGATCGGGGATGCTTCTGTATCAAAACCAGAGAAGAGATGAACAAGTTATGGAGAAAGAAAAGTGAGGAGAAACCATCGGAAGATTCTAATTCTTCACCTAGTGTGGATATATAACCCCTCACTGGTAAACTAAGCTAGTTATAAAGCTTAGGGGGAGCTTATTGTCAATTCCGTTTTCGGACTGCCTGAAGGACTGTGCGGTAAGTTAAATCTACTTATTCAGATGTAATTTGATGATGAGTAATGATTTTGAGTTGAAACCGGTAAGTTGGATATGTTATATGAACCGGTAGCATGTTTTAGGGTTGAACGGTGTTTAGGGTTTATTCAATCGGGTATAGCATTTAATGCAGTATGTAAAAGGTAAATAAAAGGATGTTTTACCTTTGCATTCTCGAGAGCATTTGGAGAGCGACTAAAGAAGAGAAGAGCTTTTGATTACTGCATTGACAAGGTTGATTGCGGATTGAAGAGATTAGTGGAGAAGAGAAACGGTGAAGTGTATTCAGACCGGAAAGTGCAGAAACCCTCGCAACGAAGAAGTTGAAAAGGTATTTATCTAAGATTTTAAGTCTGTGTTTGATATTTTGCAATGGATACACCACACTTTGTAGATGTTACTGAAAGGCCTCGACCAGAATTCAAGAGGCATCAACATAAGTCGATGGAAACTAATCCAGCTGGAGCGCTATCCAACGTACCCTATGGTGTATTACATATGGAAGATGTCTGATCCTAAATTCATTGAAAACTAGAAGATTTGGGAGCCCTTTCTATCTTTAGTCAATATCAGACTTTGTGTGATAAGAAAGGAGTCATAAAAGATCAATTCATAAGGGTTGTTGGTAAAGGTTTTCACCATGCGCTAAACTTTCTTGATGAATTCGAAGAAGACCATATCAAATATGTCTTGAGAAGAATACATAATCAGTTTATGTGGCTTGATCAACCGCATAAGATTACAAAGGAAACTATTCATGTCGTCACCGAATTGTGGAAACCGTTGAAGTTCATGTGTTGAGATCAATCCCGGAGGATGAAGTCGCCCGATTAACAAAGTCTAAATGGGATGGTCGAGCAATGAAAATAAATGAGATTGAAGACTCTAAGGTGAAATTTGCATCTATGGTCATCGGATATAGGGTTTATCATTCAAGTAGAACAAACAGTATTCCAAAAGTTGCGATTCATACTAGCTACCAGATGATTAAAAAAAATGCAGACTATGATCTTGCTAAAGCCCTGAGAACCCAATTGATATTGAATCTAGAATCTATCAAGAAGGATAAAAGGCAGAAATTTAAGTTTGGACAGTTGATCATAGGTTTGTTCTTCTACTTTCAAAACTCCTTTCTCGGTATCGGTGATATACAATGGTCAAAAGGTACACCGGCAATGTTACAGATTAAGAACAACATCAGGATGATCGGTAATGAGTTTACAAAGGTAATTTGGCGATATTTTAAAGATTTTCAGAAGAGGATGCATGAAAGAGAAAGGATACCGCAACAGGTTGTTAAAAGGTATGAAGATTCTATATGTTTCATGGTCGATACTAACACTTGTCAGATGGAGGCAACAGACCCTAGGACATCATGGGTGATGTCGATGGGTTATGAGGTAGAAGTTGATCTTTTGATTTCTTATGTTGATCATCTTCTATCTACAGTGGTAGATCCAAATGCAACAAGGTTTGGAACATATAAGGAGAAATCTATTGAGGTGCATTCTGACCTTGCCAGACTGATCATTGCAAAGAAAGTCATAAAAGAGGCGGAAGAATTTGTTGTTTCACGTGGATTTACAAAGGAGGCAATTGTTGAGGCTAGAGCAAAATTTGAAGCAAAGAAGGTTGTTGAATCCTCTAGTGCCCCAACCGGTACCAGTACCTGTAGACAAACAAGAAGCACAATTGCTATGGAGAAACCTTCTAAAATATAATTCAAGAGAAAGGGGAAAGAAGTCAATCCCCCTGCACCTAAAGCACTAGTAGTCACCAATAAGAGGAAGAAGGAGCAGGCAAAGAGAGTTGCAAATGAAGAACAAACAGAGTCTGAAGGAGAGAAGAAAGAGATGAGAGCCAGTGGTAAGAAATCAAAGGTTGTCAGAGCATCTACTGTACAATCAGTTAAGAAACCGGTAACTAAACTTACTCCCTTTGAAAAATTATTGTTACACATTAAGGAGTATGGTATATTAGCTTGTTTGAATAAATTTTATGACAAATTTAGTGAAGAAGAGAAAAGACAAATTGAAGATGCAATAGTTTTGTTAATGAATAAGTTCAGTAAAGCTCTGATTGAATTACAAGGGTAAATACCAAATGGGTGAATTCACAAAGTTGGTTCCCACTTTTGCCAACAAAGGAATTTGGCGAAAGTGGGAACTTCGATTTTCTAGGTGTTCGAGCGAAATAGTGGTATTCGCTCGAACTACCCCTGGGAGTTCGAGCGAACCACGTTGCTGACCTGGGTTCGCTCGAACCATGGGTGACTTTGTACGGGCCAAAATCAAGCCTATTGGTTCGAGCGAATGGGGGTTCGCTCGAACCATAATGGATTCGAGCGAACCCCATTCGCTCGAAGTACTGTTCATTCGAACCCTCTAATTTGAGGTTTCTCCCAAAAATTTTCAGAATTCTGAAGAATTAATGACTTCGGAGCTCTGGTTCAAAGCACGAATGAAATAATCTTGATAACCCAAAAATATTAGATTGTAGTACTCGGAGCAAGCTTTCCAACGAGTATAATTTTGTTATATTTTGAATTTATTATGTTCTTGTTTTTTTAATTTTATGCAAAATTGGTTTTTCATCGAACATGAACTTCTCTGTTCAACGCATTGGGAAAAATAAGAAACTAATTCAAAAAAATTCTGAAAAATATCTATGCCCCTGGTATTGATGTCTTCTTTCTAACAAAAAAAAAATTGAATTTCGATTTATATAGAACAAGTTATGTGTTCAAACGTAAACCTATGTCTAAATTATGACTAGTCGGACTTCAAAACTTTATAAAATGAAAAATATTGAACATATCACTATAAAACCAAATGCAAGCCCTGGATATTGATGTTACAAACCAAAATTCGAAAGAATTGAGTTTTTATCATTTATAGAAAAAGAGTTATACGTTTCTGGAGGCACCTCACTCTTAAAAAATGTAGTTTGTTGTAAAAAACTACTTTTTGAGGGAGATGGAAAAAAAATTTAAAAATCCATCAAAAAAATTTGAAAAAAATGTATATAGAATCTACAAACAAAATGCTAGAAATCACTAATTTACATCATCTTCAAATTTTTAATAGTTTAAAAGTTATAGTTCTCGGAAGTTGAAGATTATTTTTAAAATGTACATCTCAGTGTCAAAAGTGGCAAAAAAGTGGGAACATTATTGTGAGTTCACCCAAATTCTTTGTATAGTAAATTAGATGCAAGATGGCAAGCCACAATAAAACAAGACAGGGAAATTATTGAATTTGTTCTTGTAAGTTTACAACCGGAAGCCTCAAAGGAGGAATTACAAAATATCTTTTTGAATTCAAAACCATTCTTTAGATCAAAGAAAAGGCTTACAAGATTACTTGTTGGAGAATCCTAATCAGCACAAGATGAGACTGGGGAGATTTTGAAGAAGTTCTTAGGACTTATTCCTGAAGAAGAGGAAACAGAAAGATTAAATGGAGAAGATCTCCCCGACAATGTGAATATTGATGAAATCATACCAGATGAGATTGTTTTGCTGACACAACAGTTGATACACACACTGAGAAAGAAACAATCATTATTCCTGATGACGATAATGTATTACCCGGAGCTACTTCAACCAGTATAGGTGAAGAGAGAATGGAAGCAGAAAAGACAGATGAAGAAATGATAGAGCAACCAGTGAATGAGCAACCAGAAAATGTGCAACCCACTGAGCAACCGAACAAAACAGAAGCACAAGAGCCACTGGTAGTTACACAAACAGAAGATGTGCAAACCACTGCACCACCAGTGAAGGACAAGGAGAAGGAAGGGATAAAATTGAAGAGAAAGCAGAGGAGCATGAGAAGGATGCAAAGAAACAGAAGGAGGAAGAAAAACAGAAGGAAGAGCAAGAACAAAAAGTCACCTCCCGATCACTTACATCAAAGAAGATAATTGATGAAGATGGGGAAGATGACACTATGATTATTCAAGGACCAATCAATATGGACATGTTCAGTCCTACTGAGTTGATGGAGATTGCATCTGCCATGCAATCTAAGGCACAAAAGAAGATTATGAAGGCTCAGAGAAAAGAATCACAAACTATTCAAAGTCCAATAGATATACTTTCTAGTATACTACTGGAGACTGATATTGGCAGTCTTCCTACACCTATTGACAAACTGGAACATTTGGTTACATCACCAGGTGAGCAGATGAAGAGCCTGGAAGAAGTTGCAATCAAGAATGCTGAGAAGGAATATGAGAAGAGAAGGATTGCAATTTTGATCAAGGAAATTGACAGAGACAGGGCAGGTCTTAATGATAATATGGAACAGATAAAAGATGCACTCAAGACTGAGGGTAAAATAATATCTAAAATTTATAATTTTTCATTATTTCTTGATGATATAGAGAAGAAGATCAAGGCAGACAGCAAGCAATAAAGGTTATGAGTGAACCATTTGATCCTCTAAATGATATAGCTACAATTTTTGGTTGATCTATTATAAGTGTACAGCATAAGTTGAAGTCATATGAGGCAAAAAAGGTTAAGAGGACTACTACTCTACATGAGTTATAGACACATATTGTTCCCAAGTTACAAATTTTGCAGAGCGGCTACAAGGAAACAGAGGCAATATTGCTGATACTGGAGATGAGCGCTCTAGATACCATGGAGGAACTTGCATACCAGATCCGGACACACATTGAGATCACATCCACTCTTTTGGAAACATGCGATAATGACTTGCAGGCTTTGAAGATTAATTTTGATGACATTTTTTCAAAAATGTAATATGTAACCTATTGACTCTTATACACTTTGCACCGGTAATACAAATTTTGGTCTATTGTATTCATTTTGTTTCACATGTTTTTGCTTACCTGTGTCATTGCTGTCAAAGGGGGAGTAGTATTGGTTAGTTAAAATTTTGCAATTTCTAAGGGGGAGTTTTGTATGTATTTAAGTCATGAGTCATAATTTTTGTAATGTGACACTTAGTTAACAATTTTTTTCCTAAGTGTTGCCATCAATGCCAAAGGGGGAGATTGTTGGCTTGATGATGATTATTTTTTTGTAAGAGGTTGATTAATGACTTGTATTGTGTTGTCATTGATGGCAACCATGTTTTTTTAGTCATCTAAGTTTTTTAGTCCAACCGGTAAAGGAAGCAGTTAAACAGTGAACCGGTAAATAGTGATAGAACTATGTTCAAGCGATCGGTATGGAAGATTGGTGAAGAGTTAAGTGTTGCGGTTTGAAACACATGTTCATGACATTGGTAGGAGTCTATGATCGGAACCGTATCGGTAGATTCAATGGAATGAGTGAGATAATATGTTCTGAGCAATTAGTCATGAAGAACATTTAACTAGTAGAGCAAGAGTTACCTAGATCGGTAAACCGGTAGACTTAATGTTTTATTTTTGAGTTAAGTTGTTTGTGGCCGACATGAATAAAGCGTAATGTGCAAGATTGACTAGATACATTGAACCTAGGAAATTGTTCCAAGGGTTCTTAGCCGACTTATCTTAATTGTTTATAAAAATGAGTATATTGTGTGATGATGAATTAGACATGAGATCTGTAGTGTGAATTTGATTGTGTGGTGAAAGGTGAAGCTTTGTATTGATGTTTAGTCGTTGTTAGAAGCAGATCTGAAGTGGGTCTAATCAGGAAATGAGGTGCTATATGCATATCACTCACTTGTTGTTCCCTAATAGTTGCAACAAGATAAAATCCTCTAACAAGGTCACTCCTAACAAGGTGTGGTAGGATCCTCACAAGTCCAAAGGTTAAATCCCTTAACAGGTTCACACATTAACTTGTGTTGTTTAAATCACATTGTTGGATAGCTCCTAACAAGGCTGGTCCTCACAGGCCTTATTTTAATAGCTCTTAACTGGGCTAAGACACTCTTAACCGGGTGTGCTCCTAGCAAAGCAGTTGTAAGACCTTAACCAGTCAGATCCCTATTATGCAGATAGTTGATCTTGTGGGTACTAATTCCCACCGTGGTTTTTCCCATTTGGGTTACCACGTGAAAAACATTGTGTTGTGAGTTACATGTTTTGTTGGGTGTTAGCTTATGTGGTTATTTTCTTTGCATGCTTGTTAAGTTTCAAATTGATAAAAGTGGTGATCAGATTTGTGTTGTTGTTTTTGCTTTAGCTTATGTGGTTATTTTCCTTGCATGCTTGTTAAGTTTCAAATTGATAAAAGTGGTGATCAAATTTATGTTGTTGTTTTTCCTTGCATGAATTCACCCCCCTCCCTCTCAATGCCTTATAAGTTTATCAGTGTCTACTCATGCCGACATCTATAATTTTTAGTTTATTTTCTAAGTCCTTCATCATAGCTTCTGAATTCTTTAATATAGAGGTTGCTCTATTGTGAGGGACAAGAGTATCAGAAAATTCCTTTAATGTGTTGCAAGCGTAGTTGGTATCAGCAAGAACACTGACCTCAACTCCATTATAAGGAAACTTCAAACATTGATGGTATGTAGATGGCACTACTTGCATATCATGAATCCATGGTCTTCCCAGCAAAATGTTGTAAGAGAGAGGAAGGTCAAGCACCTGACAGATGACATCTCTTTCTACGGGTCCTACCCTGATTGGTAATAGCACCAAACCTTTAGAGGTTCTCTCTTCTTCATCATAAGCTTTTATTGTTATCTTCTTTCTTAGATCTATATCATTATCAAAAAATCTCAATTGTATGAGTAGATTGTAAGTACAAATGTTCAGTCCAGTGCCCCCATCTATCAAAACATATTTGACTCGGTGTTTATGAATCATAACTTCAATGTGTAATGGCTGAGTATGTGAATGGTTCAAGGAATTATCGTTTTCTTCAGAGAAGGACAGGTAGTGAGGTGAGGTTAGATGACCCACCATAGATTGAAATCGATCCAGATCTAAGTCTTTAGGGACGTTGGTAGAAAGCAAAGCTTTGTCCAATATTTCTCTATGAGCAAGAGAGATTTTAAGCAGTTCAAGAATAGAGATTTGAGCAGTAGTTCGTTTTACTTGTTCAACAATGTTGTAACCAAAAGAAGATGATGAAACCAGTTGTTTAGATGGAGAAGGCTTAGCAGTGTTTGTAGTTGGTTGTTTGTTTGAAGATGGCAATTTTGATGATGTGGATGGATTTGATGATGATGTCTGATCAAAAGATGAGGAACCAACTCCTTTGAGAGTAACTTTTCCTTGAGCACGAGTCACAACATTTACTTTCTCAGTTTGTTTTGCTCTTCTTTAACTATGATTATATTACAATGCTCTGATTGAGAAGGTTCAAGCATGTTGATGATGTTATTGTCATTTGTGTAGGTATAATTTACCTTGGCACCTCCCTTGGATTTAGAGGAACCTCCTTGCTCATAAGTATGCAAGGGATATTTGAAAGCTTTGTGATCAGAGTTTGTCACATGATTCTCAACAACAATTTTGCCACTATCGATAAGGTCTTGAATCTCATGTTTAAGTTTCATGCGGTTATTAGTTGTGTGACCCTTGTTTTGGTGATATTCATAGTAATCATTTTCCCTCCACCATTTGTGTTTGACTTCAAGATCATATGGTTTGGAGTTGTCAGGCAATGTGATCAATTCGTTTGCCAACAAAGTCTTAAGAGATGACTCATAGGATTCTCCGAGAGGAGTAAAATCACGTTTAGGCTTTAAAACCCAAGGATTATCTTTAAACCACTCTTTTGATTTCTTAGGAGGGTTTTCCACAGCAATTTGAGCAGCTTTGAGTGCTTGTGTACCACTAGTTAGATTAAATATTGTTGGTGTTGGTTTTAGTTTAACAGTATCAACTACTCCATCATTCACAACATTTCTATTATTGTCTTTGCCATATTTCCAGTATTTTTTTTTCTCTTTAGAACTAGAGCCATGTTGTGTTTCCTTATAAAGTGAGATTTCTCCTTTCTTCACAAGCACATCTTCTATTTTGAGAGCATTGTCCACCATCTTATTAAATGAAGGATGTACTTGCATTTGAACATTATATTTTAACTCAGGAATCAGATTGTTGACAAAGATGTCCATCTTTTCAGAATCAGGAATGGGTCGTGAATATCTAGAGAACATCTTTCTCCAACATTGAAGAAAAGTGAGGAAAGGTTCTCATGTTTTCTGTTTTATATTACAGAGATCAATCATGGTGACTGGATGACGGATGTTGTATGAGTATTGTTGGAGAAATAGTTCAACCAGCTCCTCGAAAGATTTAATTCCTGTAGGCAGTTTTGAAAACCATTCCATAGCTTGTCCCCCTAGACTTATTGGGAAGAGATGCATAAGATATGTTTGTTCATGCATTAATTCCATACATAGAGCACAGAATTCACGTACATGGTCTTGAGGATCCGAGTTGCCATCATATTTGTCAAATTTAGGAATTTTCGTTCTTGAAGAAAATGGAGGCATGTGAAGATTCTTGTTGAATGGAAATGGGCAGATTGTGTCCAAGAAATACTGCACAGAAGATTTATCCTTGTCTTTCATTTATTTGATCTTAATTTGTAGTGCTTGCAATTGTTTGGTTACCAACGTTAATGGAGTATCTTCTTCCTTAGTGATAAGGCTTTCAATGTTGTAGTCAGCGGTAAGTTTGGCTCCTTGTTTAGCCAATTCTAGAAAATATTATTCTTTTTCCCTAGCCATGATAATTTTCATCATTCTTCTGAAATGCTTGTCCTTTTGACATTTAACTATAGTATCTTCTTCAAGTTCAAAAGGTTCAAAGTCACTAGATGAGGAATCACTATCAGTAGCTTGAGTGCTAATGTTATTTCGAGCACTGCATTTAGAAGCATTTTTTTCTTGTTTTTCCCCAAACATATTGGAAGATAACGGTTGATCAAAAAATTGGTTGACTTGATGACGAAGGTTTGTCAAAGATTGGTTGTTCTTGAAAGAATGGATTAGTTTGCAATGAGTAGGACTGCCTCTTACTTTCATCAAAATTCTTAGAAGAGCTCCTAGTTCGAACAGGCATTTACAATTAATGTGATCGAGAGCTAGAAGTGATACAGATGTCAAGATCAAATCAAAACTAGATGTTTGTTTAAGGCGATGATTGGATGAAGAGATTGAGACCAATTCTAGTTTTAGGAATGATCTATCTTGTATAAGACGTTATCTAAGAGGATCAGATTGATCAGATTGATGAATGATTGATTGAACTAGCTAGGATATAATCAACAAAATCATGTAACACAACGGTAGGGGTGCAGCATCAAGATTACTATGCTTAGGATAAAAAAAGAACAGGTATACGCTCACTATGATGCATCGAGACTGACTAGGAAAGTATGACAGAGATCTAAAAAGGCACGCAAAAACACAGGTTTCTGGACTGATGAAAATAGATGCTCGTGCGACAAAAGATCAAGAACCAGACGAAAATGAAATAGTTACCAGATGACAAACTGGAATACTCGTACGAGATGCTGCTTTAAGTTGTCAAAAGTTGTAGTAAATGCATAGACGCGTATGATAATTTGGGTGTTACTAGATGATAATTCTCACAAGATAGCACGACAAACTAGCAAAAAGGACCCTAGGATTATGATTCGTAAGACCGGGACTGGACAGAGGACGGGTTTCTATCAAGAATAGGGTTTTGACCACTGAGTTTTAATGTTTTGTCTATTTTTCTAGTTTTAGTTGATTGTCCAAGGTTTCAGTTTCAATTTAAGATAGTTCAATGATAAAGACACGCAAGATGTAAAGTGAATTCAAGCACAGCACACTAATCCTAAGGAAGTTGGCTGAGAGAGAAAACCTTTGCTTGCAAACTTAGGTACACATCCAATAGCTAATCAGAATATGGTCGTTGACTCTCACGCAATGGATTCTCAATGCCATATTAGTCGACTCCAAATTCTAATGGGGGCACAATATGGCAAGTATCTTGGGAGAGTTACTATCTCTCTTGCACAAAGATTATCCCCCTTTCGGAGGTGAACTGGGTAGCTTATATCCTAGAGTTCTTAGTAAGGGTTTATGTTCGAAAGTACCCCTTGAAGTCGCACAAGAACGATTGAGGCCTATAGCCCAGCAAGGTACCGAAACAAGATGTAGTCACGCAAGCATGATTGAGACCGCGAGGCCCTACAAAATGCCCGATATGAGAGATCTCAAAGAGAAAACTCAAATAACTTCGTCCTCTGAGACTTTATTCTCAAAGAGGCCTATTTATTATAGTGAGTCGGAATGCTTAGGTCTAGTTGTACTCACTTGGGTCATTCTCACAGGGTGATTACTTTTTCCCACTGTGACAGGCCCACTAAAAGGAACACAAATCTCAAACTAGAAAGCTTAAAGGGTCTGGATTTTTTAATGTCTATGCAGACAAGAGCATACTCTCCTACCTTTTAGACTTTTCTCAAACATGAAAAATAGATTTGTTCATTTACCACATCGCAATTTAGGTGCCTAGAAAACAATTAGGAACACACAAAGTTTGCTTGAATATCCTTAGGCAACCTACAAAAACAACAAATCAGTAGTCATATTGTTTTTGAGCAGTAGATTCTTTGACAAGCTTAAGTTTGATTGATAGATTCTTTGACAAGCATTCTACAAAAAAACATGTTAGGTTGTGAAAATATCTCAAATAGACAGAAAAGAGATCAGGGTTAGCATTAGTATCAGCAAAATCCAATCAAAAAAAACCCTAAAAATCACTATGTTTTTAATACGAGAAAACATAAAATCGTACAAGTAACCTTACGTTGCAATACGATAATTATCAGCGGACCATATGATATGTCACAAAAACTCGTACGAGTTTTTGCAGAAATTGCATAGATGGAATTTGAAAAATAAAAAGAATTGATCTGCAAGGCCGAAAATAATAATCCTCAAGCCCCACGGTGGGCACCAAAAATGTGTGTTTGAAAAGTGGTAATCTTGTAAGCTATAAGACACAAACACTTCAATAAGTCATTGTATGCATGGTTAGACAGATATAATCAATGAATGTAAAAACCATAACAAATTGACCTATTGCCTCCTAAAAGATGCGAGTATAGACTTGCTCTCAGATTTATCTAAGCAATACCAATGACTAGACTACACCAAGACGAAGGATTTAATCTATATGAATGCAAAATTAAGCTAAATGGATGCAAGATTAAGCAAATTAAGCTAGATGGATGCAAGCAATGATTATCAAGCTATATGATTTTAATAAAGCTAACATGATTAAACTAATATGGAAAAATCTAAGATGCAATAATCTCAATGCACAATATTCTCAATGACTCTAGAGCAAAAATAGCATAATAATAATAAATCTCCAGGGTTCTTTGATTGAGAGATGAGAGCCTGAATTTATAGAAAATCCATATAGAAAACAACGCTCGAGATTGATTGTCGATGAGCAGTCACGATTATCCAAGAGGAAGCAAAATCCAAGTGATTTGATGTGATTGGTTGCTTTCTTCAGGTTGAAGGAAATAAGGTTGAGCTAAAATTAAGATAAAATCAGAAAAACTGATTTATTCTATTTTCCTTTCTTAAAGAAAGCTTTCTTTGATTTATTTTCTTTCATTCAATTTTGCTCCTTTTTTAAAATTATCTCAAATTGATTTATTTTTTCAAAATAATTCCTTCTTTTAGAATTAATTCATTTTTTGATGATTAATTTCTTTTTGACGATTTAATGGAAAATTAATTTATTAATTAAATATGCTAGGATATTTAATTAAATAAATAAGATAATTGATTAAAGAGATTTTGATGATATATTTAATTGAAGTGATTAATTTGCCATGTACCATTGACGATTCAGGAATTAATTAATTAAGTGCTCAAGATTGATTTAATTGCCTTTGGTTAGGACCTTGGTGATGTAGTTGAGATTAGGGGCTCATGGTTTAGATGACCATTTTTAGGGTATTACAGAAAGCACATGTATTGGTAAGTATTTTATAATGAAAACGATGGCAATTAAAAGAACAAGTATTAACTATTTCTGAATATTTTAAAAAGTCAATTGAAATCATGATAGAAAATAACTCGTCCAAGTTATGATAAAAAGATATTTGAATTTGTCATCTTTTTTTTTGGTTGTTAACTTGTCATCTAAAATATTTGTAATTTTTGTTTTGATCAATATATGTGTCTAAATATAGTGATTAAAAATTATAGTACATACATCCAAAAAAAAGGGTAGAGGGACACAAAGTCACCCCTCAAAGTCCTAACGGGTAATGTCCAGAAAGCTAAATCATAAGTCTATAGGCATAATCTAGTAACCAGATATACAAATAACAACAAAGCATAGAAAATCAATTGCTTAAGCGGTCAAAGCAATCGCAGATGATGGCAGAGGAGGGTCACAATCTTTCGGTTGACCCCCTATTTGTAATTTTGACTACATGTATTTTTTAAAACCCTTTTAATTTTCTAGTTAAATTTTTGTTTTTGTTTTAATTAATTATACATTGATAAATGTTTTTAATTTAAAATAATTATATATTTGATAAAATGTTTTCAACATAACTTATGGATTTTAGGTTCTATTATTGTCTCAAAAATAAGTCAAACTAGTTGTTAATTGGTTGCTATCAATATGAAATATATCATTCTACTAATATAAGATCCATGGCACCAATTTTGCCTTGTGATTCGTTATTTTATGGCTTTCATGCCATTAATTGTACCTTGTGATTCAGTTTTCAACACCTGTGTGATTTTAAGATTCTTTCCCTTAGATTGTGCTAGTTGTTTTACTGGCTTTTTATATGATATATTTATAGATGTTATATTATAATTTGAGATTTATACTAGATAATTGATTTAATTATTTTTTTATTGAATTTAAAAGAGCTCAAATACAAATAAAACAATAAGAGTTGCACAAAAAGAACGAGGATACATCAAAAGAAGTAGTTGCACAACAACAAGATAAATTGAATTGTAGCACACGTCATGACATATTGATGACATGTTTATTTTAAAATAATTTATATATTTAATTAGATTTTAAATAGAATATTTCTTTAGAAATTGATAATGAGATTTAATTAAGAATTATTGAGATGTTCAATTTAACTATTAGGTTTTCTATTAAATATGATGCTAAATTTAAATATTTTTTAAGTTTTTTATTTTACTATCCATTGAGATGTGGTTAACTTCATATGAATTATGAACTCAATTGTACATAAATATTATATTGGTTTTGTCAATAAGGAATTCCTATGAATGCAATATTATTGAGGTATAATGTTAGTCGAGATGGGTTTAAGTGTATGGGTGAATGATTTATGTTTGCTTACAATATTGATTTAACTTATATAGCCATGGATACATTTAATAGGTAAATTCAAAATGTAAGCTTACATAATTAAATAATGGGAAGGAGGATTCTCAAGAATGAATTCACTATCTAGCCCATTGGAGAAACAAGATATTTACTATGTGTGATCAACTAAGACCAAATATTCTTTGGTCATGTATGGCTAGGACCCATTTCCCTAACCTTGTTTAATATTCTAATTGTTAACACCTTGTATATATCTATATTTTTTTTGTCAAGTATATATATTTGCAATACATCATGCATTTATTTCTCTCCTTGATTGTGAAATTTGGATTTGGGAAAATATGTATTGTAAAAGGTTTTTAAAAGTTATTATGCTTGAAATTTAAATAAGTGAGAGAGGATGGGGCTACTTGCGTTGTGAGGTCATGGGTTCTTGGCGATATGTCAAGGTCATGCCAGGCCTCTACATGCTTCAACATGTTCTTGCATGTCAATGGTGGTGGTTTTGTGTGATTAAGGGCGTTATTTTGTCTATTTCATTTGTTGTTTTTGGGTGTTTTCTTCCTTTTTTGGTAGTGTTCTTTCTTCTTCTAGCAAGTGGGTTGGCCATTGCTTTGGTTCTTTGGTTTTTATTCCTATTATGGGTTTCTCCTTGCTTTTTAATACAAGTTTTTTTACATAAGCTCTATGGAAGGTCCTGGGGGTCCCAAGGATCCCTGCTAATTCTAATAGCTTATGGCATAAACAACGTAATGTGGAAGAAGGATAATCAATCTTAGATTGAAAATTTTAGAAAACCTATAAATTTGAAGTAAGTGTAAAATATAAAAACTAAAGCCAATGCAAGGATGAATAGGGTGCATGAAAGATATTATAGGTATATAAGCACACCAAACCCTAAAGTAAGATTGTATTAATAAATCTTAAGAAAATAAAAGGGTGTTGTGTTTGGAAATAAGATGTAAAAATCATAAAGTTACACATTCGAAAACCCTAATATTTATGAGAAACCAAGTCTTGTAAAAGTAGATAAGTTCGTAAAAAAAATATAACAAAGTAAACATTTCATAAGCTTAATCTAGGCCCTATCAAATGAATTACATGTAACTCAACAAAAATTGGCCCAAATCAATTAATGACAACATTTGCAATCATAATTGAATAGTTAACATTATTTTATGAAATTAAATGCAACGTGAATTAGGGCACTTAGCTCTAAAATTGACAAAGGTAAATAATTATGATGTAGTTGTAGAATCTATCTTGATATTGGAAATGAACCCTCTCTATCTACATTTCACCTCAAATTCTACATAGAAATTATAAACCTTTTTCAAGTCAAATCCACACATTTAAATCACTTTTCCAACACACTTTTCCTATGATACAACCTTGATATAGCAAATATCACTGAATTTGTTGTTGTTTTTTCTATTGTAAGAACTAGCAATATTTAAGAATACTTTTAGGAGGTTGTCAAATCGTTAGGGACAAATTCTCCAAGATCAACCACCAAAAAAGACCAACTTTATATCCATGCTAAGGATTAGCACACAAGAAGCAAGAATGCAAGTGTCATAGATGATGATATTGAAGTACATGTCTATTTTAGTGCACCAATTGAAGTGTTCACGTAATAAACGTTCCTGGTATGCTCTAGGAAATGCAAATGTCCAAAGATAATGCCAAGATGTCAATTAATGTCTAATTAAATTTCTTCAAATGCCAATACAGAGAAATAATCATTCAAAAAGTACCAATTCAACTCATATGAATAGGTGGCATGTGGCCCAAATTTAAATTTGAATTTTTGAATTTTAGGTGTCAGATCTACAAGCATAGGATCACTCTTGCACCTACATTATTAACTCACGATAAGAAAATAGTAATGAATGAGTGAGGAATGAATGTGTGGATATACTAGGCATAATACATGTTGAGTACATGGAAAAATGTGTGAGAGTAGATAAGGTACAATCAAATACATAAATAAATAGAAATGAAGGACTGGAGAATGAACCTAACATCATAGAAAACCACACCACTCGTTGATATGTAATTACATTCTCAAAATAATTACAAAACTAAATAAAAATTGATATGGGTATGAAAAGTTCAACACTAATATATATTTAGAATTTAAGAATGAAAGTGATATTTAAAATCAATTAATAAAATTAAATATATATTTTTACAATATATTTAGAATTTAAGAATGAAAGTGATATTTAAAATCAATTAATAAAATTAAATATATATATATTTACAATATATTTAGAATTTAAGAATGAAAGTGATATTTAAAATCAATTAATAAAATTAAATATATTTTTTCTCTTTTAAAATTATTTGTATTTCATATTGTTGGGACTACTTTATATGCATGCCTTGATAATAAGTATATTTGACGTTATATAGATCGTACATGATTTTTTAAATAAAAATTGTGTCAAATTAATATTTGAAATTATATTATAACATAATTGTATTCTTCAATATTGAAATTGTGTCAAGTTAGGGGGTTCATCCCATAGTGTGATGGATAAGTTGTCGCATTATTGTTGTTGCCACCAAGGTTGAAACCTCTTTTGGGCTATTGTGATTGTGGGCTTTGTGCCCTCACTAATCCAATGTGCTCGCGAGTTTGAACCTTAGGATTGATGTTATTGGTGTTCATGTCAAGTGTTGTTATTGTTGTCATTCATGCTTGTGACTTTATGCTCCATACCCTCGTTGGGTTAGTGTGCTCACATGTATGGAAGACTCGTGTTAATGTTGCATGTTCATGTTCAAAATGAGGTCCCTCGTTTCTTGCCTCAATATATTTGAGCCAAGCTAAAAATCCTCAATTCATCGATTAAAAAAAATTGTGTCAAGTTAATAGTTTACTTTATAACTATATTTTAATAATTGAATGCATGAGAGTAATGGTAAAATAACATGTACTAACCAACTTACAAGTAAAATTTTAAAAAACATATAAATACTATTTAAAAAATGATAGTTTGGATATTTATTTAAAATAATAGCATTTTATTAAAATAAGGGCATGTTTATTTTATTTTTTTTATAGGTAATAGGCCAAGGGCAGGAAAATTTTATTAATTTAAAGTATTTTACATCTCAGTTCAGTGTGGGCACTGGTAGGAAAGAACCAAGGCAAGAAACCTCCAGTCTAGCCCAAGGAAGATTAACTTCCTAGAAAAAGTACAAAATCTTATGATGGTATTTCTACCTTACATTGCTTGGCCATATTGCCATTGAAATATAAACGTGAAAATTATACAAATGTTGTGGATTTTATGAAAGTTTTGGAAGCTTTATATTTTCTCTCAGATATAGATCTTGGGTTGAGGCTTGAAAGATACTATCATTCCCTCCTGGTATCCTTGCCCTGCAAAACAGACCAGCCAACCCAAAGTCTGCAAACATCTTGAATTACCATGTCAGCATATGTTAGTATGAAATCAAGCAACACATTGAAATGGACCACCATATTATAGCAGATGTCATGATGATAATCAGAAAATGCTCCAGTCATGTCCCATAATTCCAAAGATTTATCCCAGGACTAGGAGAATCATATAATTTTAGCTATGATTCATAGACCAAGTTTCATTCGGTCATAGAAAGATTTGTATTGATCCTCGCATTAGAAAGTAATCATTCGTCTAGCGGCACTACATATCGTCCATCGATGCTCATCAATTTTATGGCCACAACCTTTTTCGATGGAATCATGAACTTTGGTGGCTTAACTTTATCTTCCCTCGAAATGTCATGTTTCATCAATGTCTCCTTATTTTCGATGAAACTACCGTCATCGTTAAGGAGCTTTGAGGCTTTATCAATCTCTACACTTTCAACGAAAGGCTCTACCCCACGTGTTTATGTCGATGTAATCCTCCATCGGCTCATTGAAACCCAATTTTCGGCTGGAATCCTTTCATCGTCGTGTTTTGCAACCGTTTTATCGGTCGGATCATTGATGAAAAAATTTTATGTCGACAAAAGAAAAATATCCTCCTTCGACTTTTCGATTTTCGATGGAACTGTGCTCATCGGCCAATAACTTTTGCACCTCTACGACACCTTCCTTTTCTCGAAAAGTCTTATCGATGAGAAAGCTATCTTTGGTCAACATCTTTTGTGCCTCTTCGATACGCTCTCTTCCTCGAAATAGCTTCGTCGATAAAATGTCCATTGGTTCCTTCGATATCACTCTTTCGGCCAGACTCCTTCCCTCAGCGAGTTGTTCACATGTCTCATCGATATTGTGGTTTCATCAAAACTCTTTATTTCATCGGTGGGACCACTCTGTAATTATTTTGGCATTATAAACAGAAACATAGGCTATTGATCCAAGTTTCATTTGGTCACAGAAGATTTGTATTGATCCTCGCAGCAGAAAGTAATCATTCGTCTAGCAGCACTACATATCGTCCATCGACACTCATCAAATTTATGACCGCACCCTTTTTCGATGGAATCATGACCGTCAGTGGCTTAACTTTATCTTCCCTCGAAATGTCATGTTTCATCGATGTCTCCTTAGTTTCGATGAAACTACCGTCATCGTTAAGGAGCTTTGAGGCTTCATCGATCTCTACACTTTCATCGAAAGGCTCTACCTCACATGATTATGTCGATGTAATCCTCCATCGGCTTATCGAAACCCAATTTTCGGCAAGAATCCTTTCATTGTCATGTTTTGCAACCGTTTTATCGGTCAGGTCAAAAAAAAAAAAAATTATGTCGACGAAAGAAAAATATCCTCCTTCGACTTTTCGATTATCAATGGAACTGTGCTTGTCAGCCAATAACTTTTGCACCTCTACGACACCTTCCTTTTCTCGAAAAGTCTTATCGATGAGAAAGCTATCTTTGGTCAACATCTTTTGTGCCTCTTCGATACGCTCTCTTCCTCGAAATAGCTTCGTCGATAAAATATCCATTGGTTCCTTCAATATCACTCTTTCGACCAGACTCCTTCCCTCGGCGAGCTCTTCACATGTCTCATCGATACTGTGGTTTCATCGAAACTCTTTATTTCATCGGTGGGACCACTCCTAATTTCCTCGATGTATTTTATGTCGATGGAACTAATGTTTTCGGTGAATCCTTTTGGAAGTTCATCGTGTCCAAGATTTGTTCGATAAATCACTTTATCGATAGGATAATGGTAAGCTTCTTCGATAGAGTCATTTCAGCCAGACTAGGTGTTTCGGTGATGGGTTAGTATGTATATTCGATGGCCTTGGTTTGAGCGATAATTTTTAGGATTCTGATGTCGATGTTATGATATCTAACTTTTAATGAGAAGAAGCTATAAAACCATAATATGGCATTTTATATAAAACATTGGATGATGGCCTAAGATAGAGCTTCTGGGAAGATGAATGCCATCAGCTCCCAAGTTAGCTAACTCATCAGCCCTTGTGTTGCCTTCCCTATAGATGTGGTTGATTGTAAATCTTTCGAAACCTTTGCATAAATCAATGGCCCATGTCAATAGTGAGTTGAGTCTCCAATTGGGCATACTACCTTTTCTTAGAGCGTTGATAATAATTGTTGAGTCCCCTTCAATTTCCAATTTCTTCACTCCCATCTTTCTGCAAATATTAAGGCCTTCCAACAGGGCAACCAATTCAGCCCAATTATTAGTCTTATTACCTATTGGGTAAGCCCAGAGGGCAATTTCCTTCTCTTCCCAGTTATGGATAGAGTATCCTATCCCTGCCACCCCTGGGTTGCCTCTGGAGGCCCCATCAAAGTTTAGCTTGAGCCATCCCTCACCTGGAGGTTGCCACTTACATTCAGCTCTTTTCCTTAGATTTGCTTCAGGACCATCCCCAATATAGGGTGGGATAGATAGTCCTTTCCATTTCCCCTTCATCTTCTCATCCCAATAAGTTACTGTGGCATTCTTCTTCAAACCGAAGTTGATCATATTGTTGATTTTTTCAATCATAGCAGCCTCAATTTTATTGATTACCCGTTTCACTTCTAATTTTTCATCTTTGAAAAGGCGTCCATTCCTTTCCTTCCACAATTCCCAAATTATGGTAGATGGAAGAGATATCCATAAGCCTTCAAATAGACAACCTCTTCTTAGGATGGGCCAAGCTTTGAGCATTCCTAAAATAGTTTGAGGAAAGGTAGAGGACCAGCCTAGTTTCTGGGTAAACCACACCCAGCATTTGTTTGCATAGTTGCAATTAAGGAGGAGGTAATTTGTATCCTCTTCATCCTTTTCACATAGAGGGCATCTACTGGGTCCCTCATACCCCATCCTTCTAAATTTTTCAGCAGTCAAGAGCTTATTCTGGAGAGCAAGCCATGTGAAGACTCCAGCCTTGGGTAGGCAGTATCTGTCCCAGCAGAGTTTCAGAGGCAGCTTCGTCTTGGGTCTAAGTTGAGCTTTAGTGATGTGATTATACCCATCCTTAGAGTTGTATTCTCCATTATTGGAGCCATCCCACACAAGCCTATCCTTGCCTAGACTAAAGGAAATGTTTCTATCTTTTAAGATTGCCATGAGTTTATCTTTATCCCTTACAGGGATGTCCTCATTTTCTCTGACAATCCATTTACACCCCGCTCCATCCTCTGAGGGAGAAATGTAGTTCCTAATCAATTTCCCTCTGTTTGATTCTAGGAGTGTTCTTGTAGGCCCAAAATCATGGATTTTCTCGGTCGCCTTATACCCTCCCCAAGAGTCTGACCAAAACAAGGCATCTTCCCCTGACCCTAGGTTCCATGTGAGTTTATCTGTGATAATATTTCTACATTCCAGCATAAAGTTCCATATGAGAGAGCCTCTGGGTGGATTGTTTTCTCTAAATATTTGGATAGGGTTGTCTTCTTTAAGGTATTTATGGTACAAGATTCTCGCCCATTTTAAATGGGGATGTCTGAACATTCTCCATACTAATTTTGCCCCTAGGGCCCTGCTTTGGTCACTGATATTTTTAATGCCAGCTCCTCCTCCTTTTGGTCTACAAATCTTATCCCAAGATAGGAGTGATATTTTCTTATCATCATTGGCACCTTGCCAAAAGAAAGTTCTAAGGTGTTTATTTAGCTCATTCCGTTTTTTAACCGATAAATTGTGACAAGATAGTTGGTAAATGGGCATTGCTGCCAGAACTGATTTGACCATGGTTGCCCTGCCTGCAGAGGACAGCCATTTCCCTTTCCAATAAGGGCATGTTTATTAGAAAAGTACATAGGGAGGAGATATTTAACTAGAAACTCAAGAGGTGAAAATTAAATTAAAGGTATTCTTTAGTGTCTTGCAAATGAACGTGCTATGATAAAGGTTTATTGAGTGAATATCATATGGTCTTGATCACCTCTCTCCTTGTCCCATATCTACTTCATCCATGTGCTTACAATTCATCCATTATTGCCCCTATATATTATATCCCACTCTCCTTGCTCCATATGTGCTCCTATGCCTTGTAATCATTCTCTTTGTGTTGTTAATAATGCTTCCTTACATGTCTTTTGCTTATTGTCATTGTTGTCGTCACCTTCTATATTACATTTTGCATGCCCTAGGCCCTCTGTGTTTCCTTCTCCAATTGCACCCTCATGAATTGTTTTTTATTAGTAAAGCAGCGTTAACTAGGGCGTTGACCCTTAACATAGTCAAAAACTATCAATAGAAAACAAGCGACATCAAGAGAAATGATGTTGGCAACAAGAACAACAACCCAAAGGCATATAGAAACAAACATAGTCAGACAGGTAAGGAATCCTATCCAACCGGGGAACAAAGAAGACCCCAGTCAAGGGGAGGGAGAGACACCCAAACCCCAACGAGGGGGGATCTGGGGCAGGGAGAAGACTTCCCCTTCCACTTGTGAGCAACCACAGTCTAGGCGATGCTGTCACTAGGTCCATCAAAAGAGAGATCAATCGGACGGGGGCCCATAGGGTTAAAATCAGTGGTGTCAACGAAGTGTTGCAATAGAATAGCAGGAGGTTGTTGTAGAGCAGCAACAGGCTGTGACGAAATAGCAGCAAAAGCAGATCCAGCAACAGAAGAGAGTGATTGTAGACAAGAGAAGCAGGAGTGGGGACCTCATGAAATGAGGCCACAAAAGGAGCAAAAGGAGCATCAGTAGCCATGAGGGGCACAACATTGACATCATCATCATGAGAGGAGCCAACAGATGCAGAGTCAAGAGCATTGATTGTTAAGTGATCAGTAGTAGCATTCTTCCACCAGGTAGAGACACCTTTGTGGCATGAAATAGAGTAGTCTGAAGCAAGATGACCCATAGAGAAGCATCTCCTGCAGCGAAAGGGGAGGCCTTCAAAATCCAACAGTTGTGACCAAGGTCTATCCCCCACCATAAGAACCACATCCCTGGGAGAGGAGAGGAGATGTCAATGTCCACAAGAATGAGGGAAAAGGTAGTGTGGTCCATTGAGGACGTAGCTTCATCGACCTTCAAGAAACGGCCAATAGAGTTATCGATGGCCTCATAACAAGAGTGCTCCAAAAAATGAAGAGGGAGATTCATGAGGCAGACCCAAACTGGACGCACATTAAGTGTTTCAGTAAGAGGGTTAGAAGAAGTTGTCCAAGGCTTAACAAAGAGGGAGTGCACTCCCCAAGCCCACAGCATGCCCAAAACCAAATCCCGATCAGCGGAAGAAGTAAAGGAAACGACAAAAAAGCCTTTAGTACAAGGAAAAAGCTCAACATTGTGAGCCACCAAAGGCCGCCAAGAGTCACTTACCCAGCAATGAAGGTCCAGTAGAGAAGGCCAGAGCCCAAAGAATCTGCACACAAGAGAATAGCATTGGTAGAACCCAATTTGTCCACAACATCCTATCCACAAACCACCACAGGGGAGGATTTGGCACAGGGAAGAGGACGAACCCCCTTCGAGGGTTGGGCGGAAGATTTGGCTAGACGAGCAAAGCTACGCTTGCCAGCAAGTTTGGGCATAGAACCAACAACATCGGCAGTAGTCGACTGAGAAGCATCACCAGAAGCCAGAGAGTCGATAGCAACAGGACCCTCAACCAGAGAACCAGGTGTGGGTGTTGCATCGGGCAAATCCCCATGGGGAACATGGGGAGCCGCAGTAACAACCACACAAGGAGCATCAAACCAAACAACAGCAGCGGCATCAAACATATTGTGGATCACGAGATCAGAAGCCCCCCCGTGAGGAAGAAGGGGGGGGGGAGTCGGAGGACGAGGGAACACCACAAACATTCGCAGCAGATAACACCATAGAAGCATAAACCACCGTCGAACCAAAGGCACCGACATGAATTGTTGCTCTATCATTGTATCCTCCCTTTCTTTCACATGTGACCTTCACTACACTCCAAAGGGAATATATTAATATCATCAATCACCTTCCTTTCACATAATGTGTCATATCTATTTTGGATTGTATCAATCATTGTCTCTATAAATTTCTTATTATTATTTTTTATTCAAGATGAGCCACTCCCACATGCAAAGACCACCAATCTTCTACTACAATAAATTCATAGGAGTTTATTCCAAATATTAATTGTGATGTTGCCCCTAGATCATGTCCTTGCACTTTACATTATCCTCAATATTCTCATTACCATGGATCCTACCCAATGAACCAATGAGTTAATGATGAATGGAAGTTTGTTCATCAAAGTCTAGTTTTCCCTATGTACATAACCCTCCTTGCATGCCCTCCATCCATAGGGAACATCGTTGACTTCATCACAAAAAACAAGTTATATTGCTTTTTGGTGACTTCACCTCCCTATTGATCTTCACCATTAGCCCAAACACATTTAGTGTACTTTCCAAAGGATATATGCTAATATAGCCTCTAATAAATATAGCCTCTAACATTACCCCAATGCATGGATTTCATATGCTAGCTCTCTTTATGATGTGTTTGACCAACCTATTGTCACAATCCCCACTTTACAACCAGCTTCTATTGTTTTCTCTAGAAGTCATATCAAGAGGGCTATTATAAAATTATATACCAACAAATTAGTAGATTGTGAAGGCCTCCAAGCTAAACTTATCAAATATTATATGGATTCCCTAGCCTTTCCTTTGGAAAATATTTTCAACGAAGGTGTTTGTTCAAGTTTGCTCCAATCTTTGTCTCAACATATAATTCATTATATTCATAAATCTAGGTATCTCTCCAATCTTGGCAACTACATGACTATCACAGTTGGGCATACATTTGTCAAACCTTAAGCCACAATAGTAGATATGTAGTTTTGATTACCTAGAGAGGTAATCTTCAAGCTCATGGGTAGGCTAACTTCAAGGGAGATTATCAAATCATTGACCATATCTTTACATTTCAAACTAATATTAAGGATGCCCGCAACCACTCTTCCATTGTCTTTTGTTGTTTCAAAGACTTCAAGAAGGCTTTTGACTCAATCATAAGAAATGCTTTTTCAAAATATGCATGATGTTAGCATTCCTTATTATCTCATTAGTTCTACTTGGAGGCTTTGTTAGACATTTGTTAGGCAAATTTGTACCTCTCATGCCTTCTTTGACTTTGTGAGGAGTATCATTTGGGTCAAACAAAGGTGTCCTCTCTCTCCAACCCTCTTTAGTATTTACATTGTTGAGTTGGAGAAGTTTCTTTAGCAACATACTCTTATGGATGATGATTGCACTTTACATGAAGTGGCCATTATCATTCTACTTTTTGTTGATGATGTTTTCTCTCGTTATACCTAAGTGTTACAATGGCAACTTGATGTCCTTGCTTGCTTTTGTGAACTTCGCTAGCTTGTGGTCAACCTTCGTAGAACTAAGTTTGTAATTTTCAATAGCTCCAAATGTCTTCTTTCTAAATTGCTTTTTGCAAGAGGCATCCTTGGAGATTGCATCAACTTACACATAATTGGTGGTCCAATTCTCTAGTCCCTCCAACATGAAACCTACATCACATTCGCATCTTTGCAAGGGGTATTTCTCTGTCATTAATGTTTCCAAATCCACTCCCAAGATATCCTTTCAAAGGTACAATTTTTGTATACTATCTTCAAGCCTATACTTTTGTATGGTAAATTTTGGGAGCCTATCTTGGGATCTATTGATTGAGCATGTATTAAGAGGGTCCAAACTCTCATTTTCAAGTGCATTATAAGTTTGAGAAAATTGTTGCCTAAAGCATTATCCAAGCTAAGTTTTCTACTCAGTGATTGCACCTTGAGATTGTCTTTTGACTTCCTATCTCTATACACAAACTTAAATCCATGGGGGATTTGCTTCTAGTCATAACAAATATCCATATGTAAGTGTTCATTCTTGTGAGAGGACTACTTCATTGGGCCCAATTTTGTGCCATTATTATTGGTACTCTAAGACTAGCTTGCTCCTTTCTATTGCCATTTCTATTGATAAACTACCTCCTTTCATGTATTCCTTAATTGATGCTCTTTTGAAAGAGATCATCGCCTTCACTATTACAAGGGACATCTACAAGTTGTACATCCAAATCACCTAGACCTCCTCTCTTGTCCCACTCAACTTGAAGCTCCATTTTTACACTAAGCATTTCTTCCAAATAGAAGATGGTATATTATGACACCCTCCCTCCATCATTAGCCACGTGGCTTGACATTTCCCCTTGGCCAACTAAGGGTGTGTTCCCATGAACTACAAGTTGAAACAAACGATCATGCATCTCACCCTAACAAGATTGTTGTATTTGCTCCCTCGAATAAGTCAAGAATAAAGAGCATTTCATCCTAAAATGCCCCATTTACTATGAGATATAAAGAGTATGTTTCTGCCTCTACAATGACTCAAGCAACAATCTACCTACTTTATTTAGATATCCAAACCAAAAATGCTCGGTCCTTTAACTTCAAGAGGCCATCACTCTTCAACACAAATCTTTACAAGGGATCTCTAGGGGTTCTAGAGCCTCCAAGTTGATCACTTCCTCTTCCAAGAGATTGGTAGCCATACATAGCCTTTGAATACCACTACTCTATAGAGGCAGATAGAATTGTGAAATTGTTTCCACACTTTTTGCCTCGACACGTTTCCCCTCAACATTGTGGTCTTACCTTCTTCTCAATGACACTCTTTATCAACACAGATCTACTCCACTCCAACCACCCCCTGGCCATAAGGGTGGATGCAAATTATGATATTTTTCACTAATAACAGGGATTCCTCAACATTGGATGTTAGATGTGATTCTAGAGGGAGTACCTTGCTGAACCTTGCCAACCTTAAACACTCTTTTGATGAGCATTATCAAATCGTGTAGCAATTTCTCTTCATATTGATCAATGATGGTATCAATGACCACCATTTCTAGCCCAAAGAGTGATACTCGATGACCTCCAAATTCCCTCAATGTTCATTCTTTTGTGGCTTGTCCCCCTCTTAGCTATTTGAACCAGTTTCTCAACCATTTGTGTTGGTGATCCTCTATTGTTTACTATTTTTTTGTTTGTGTTCTTCCCCTTTAAGGGGCCCACATAAGTTTTTCTTCCAACAACTTTCTATTGTAAATTGATGTACTATTGAGCCCATTGATATATTGTTCATCATTCATGGACGAATATATGATTTCTAAAATATGCTAAACCTATCTCTCAACAATACAACCAACTAAAGCTAGAACAAATCACATATTCACTTATCCTTTATTTGCATGACATTCCATCTTCAAATCATGCAAAGTTAACATATTCACATATCCTTTATTTGCATGATCACACTCTCTTTATATCATTTAGAGTTGCCCTTTCTTTGCATGGATACTATCCCTAACATCATTTATTTTTCGACGTATGGATAATTAAATCTCTTGTTGATTCTTTCTTCTAAACTTCCAATGTTTTGGTCTCAATACAACCTCATTTTCATCTAGAAGTTCATCTCTCCTACAAGTTCATCCAAATTCTTAGCATCGAACACAATAGTAGATAAACGCTATATATATGATAGGTAGAATATTAACAGGAAGATGGAAGAATCATAGGTATTCCAAGATCGTAGCATTGATGGACCAATGTGGTTCAATGCAACGTCCATCATCATAAATATAAATTGTCAAACGGTATTCCTATTTAAAACATCATTCCAGCTAAATGCACACATTTTCTAATAAGACTTATACAAGTCAACAAGTGAAATCTGCAGTAAATTATCCGTTTTGTTGAAATTTCCACTAATATACCTTTAAAGCCCTTCAAAATACTCTTATATTTTGTATAACGTGTGGTGCAATATTGTTCAGAAGTAACATATTTCTCTTAGAATTATATCCATTCTAATTAAAATCAAATCCATCTGACCATCACAACAAAATAAAAAATAAAAGTTTTAAGATCAAATATCTTCTAATGCCCTTGTCTTGTCGAAGAGGAATTTTGGATATAACTCTTATGTTATTTGATTCTTTACATCAAAATGGCTAAAAGGGTGAAAGGAGTCCTCAATTTATATTTAGTTCACTACAAAAAGTTGTAAATTATCCATGTAAAAGAAAGCAGCACTCAAAAAGCACCCTCGTGCCTGAAAAGGCAATTATCTGAAATTCAAAACATGTCATTTCGAGTGAAGAAATTTCGTGCAAAGAAGTAAATAGGACTGAAATATATATTTTACATGTTTTTCCAAGTAAAATCAACTTGCCAATCTTATGCAAATAATATATGTATATTTGAGTATTTTTGGATAAGGTTTTTTAAATCAACACCAACTGTTTTATTGAAAAATTGACTCATTCTAGAATTTTTTGCTCCTCTAACACACATTTTGTTTGCTCTGCAATGCAAAGTTCTTCATCGGTAGGGATTACTAATACTTTGACCTTTGATCCAACCTTCTGGATTTCCCTTGTGTGAGTTTTATTTTCATAGTTCTTAGTATCATCTATCTCAATACCAAATGCAGTGAGATGAGCACAAATCATTTCTCGAATTTTGGCAGAACCTTCACCAACTCCTCCACTAAATATCAAAGCATTGACATTTCCTTCAAGATGAAAAAAATAAGCTCCTAGATACTTCCGAATTCTGTGAATATAAATTTCAACTGCAAGTTTATGCCTCTGACTACCTGCATCAGATGCTTCCAAGACATTCCTCATGTCCTTGTCACCACAAATGCCATGCAATCCACTTTCATTATTTAATACATAATCAATTTGATTGGCATTCAAATTTTTTTGAGAAGCCAATATCTGACAAATAGCAGGATCAATGTCACCACATCGTGTTGCCATAACAAGCCCTTCTAATGGGGTTACACCCATGGTTGTATCTATGCACTTCCCATTCTTGATTGCTGCTATGCTAGCTCCAGCACCGAGATGAAATGCAATTGCATTAACATTTTCTTTTTCCTGCCCCAGATATGTTGCTGCTCGATCTAGGAGGAACTGGTAGCTTGTTCCATGAAATCCATAACGTCTTAAGCCAAGCTTTTCATAGAAAGTATAAGGAATAGCATAGATGTATGCATAAGGAGGGATCGTTGAATGGAAGCCAGTATCAAACACAGCAACTTGAGGACACTGGAACAACTCTTCTGCTACTCGGATGCCCTGCATAGACATCCTAAATTCAGTTGCATAGCCTGTAAAATTGCAATATTTAACAATCCACAAAAGCATGTGTCCCACAAGTCCAGGCGGGCTAATGGTGCAGCACACCATTTGATAAACTGAGGACTAAAACCAAAATGCACACCTCAAGATTTGGAGGAGTGTGTAGGGGAGCCAAAGGGGATGCTTTCTCAATAGTCTTCTTAACTTCTTCAGTAACAAGCATCGGATGAGTTAGGTACTCTCCTCCATGGACAACCCTATGTCCCACACCATAAAGTCTGCCTGCTTGTTCTTTCTGCATCTGAAGCAGCCCCATAACTTTTTCCAGAGCTGACTTATGGTCTGTAACATTAGTTCCCTGCAATCTATAATCAGCCCTGTGATAACATTGTTTTTTTCTTTGCGTTTCAATATTTATTTGCATAAAAAGTAGAATGTAAATCTCCATAGCCAAGTTACTAGGAGACAAGCAAATGACAACTAACATGCACATTACCCATTGCTTGTCTGCACTAATTTTACAAAATAGAAACTACAAAACTGTAATGTTCCCACTTTGAAATACTATTTAATGATAAATGATAATAATAAAATTAAAATTAAAATATAAAAGAATATAATTAAATTTTAATTAAGTTAATGAATGGTCAAAGGCATGAAATGAAAAGTCGTAACTCCCTCAAACATGAAATATAAAAGGGAGAAAAGAACCTCATTTGAGGGGGATAATTTGGGGAATGAGAAGTGCAGACCTGATTTAAATGAGTGCAGAACTGATTGTGAAAGGTTGTGTCCCTTACAAAGGGCAGAAATAATAAAGAGTTGCACTCTTTCAAAGGGTGCTAAGGGTGAAAGGGTGCGTCTCTTGCCAAAGGGCATACATCATGAAGAGGTGTGACCTCTCCCCCACATTGAGTGATATAAAGGAAAGGAATCAAAAGCCTCCAGTGATATGACCAACGATCAAATCATATCAGTACTGTTATTAAGTTACAGGCATCAATTAGCCATGGGGAATTGGATCATTTATAATAAATTATATTGGGTTATAGAATAAGCAGATCAACAGAATCATCAACCAGCAAGTGGGGTTAAATTCTCAGCCATTGAGCAAATTGAATCATCAATGAAGATGTCTGTATTGAATGATCAATGGAATGAAAAGTAAGAGATCAAATCAGACATAAAGATCTCCAATCAGTAATCAGCAGACTGATAATCATAGAAGGGAAACAATTTAATTAGCATCACTGCTCATAAAGAGCAGATCAGTCATAAGATATAAAGCAGATCAGCTGATCATTCTAGATCAAGCATCAAAAGAGACAAAAGTCAATCAATCCAAACAGAATATCCGATTTCATATTTAATCAAGGTAAAGTCAATAGACTTGGACAGGTGCTTGGGCAAGATTTAGGGCAATCGCAAAAGGGGACATTACAAGTGGTATCAAAGCATGTTCATGCCAGCCTGAGGGAACAGAGAACAGATTTGCTTGATTCTTTACAGCGACGAAGATAAGCAATGATTACTTCATAAGTCTGGTTGTCTTTCTCAGTATATACACAACAATTATCAAGCACAAAGAAAAGAACAGGCAGTGATCAGTTTATGAGAAGATAAATAATAACAAAGGCAGCAATTTTATTAAAGACCTTTAAGGCAATCAGCATAAAGCATCGATTGGGATTTATTAGAAGACAACACATTTGTTAGCGATAAGCAATAAAACAGTGACCTTACCTTTTAAAAGATGGCGAGTTTTTTTATAAAAAATAGAAAGGTAGCAGCTAGCAGCGATTACACAAGAGAAAATCAAATTGAATGAAGATGTCAGGTTTATTAAGATGATGAGAGTAGCAATTAGTAAATGGCATGTTCTGATCTTAATAAAGAAAATTATGATTATCTTAAAAGACAACCTTTGAAAGGTTGTCTCTTCATCAAGTTGCCTCTTTTGATGAGTCTATAAAAAGGATTGTGAATTGTGGTGGAGGAAAGGGTGTGAAGAATAAAACAATATATCAAAATGTTGTTGTGTAGCTAGGTCGGATCCCTTCTAGGACCGACCTAGTGCACAAAATGCCAAGTGACCTGTTGGCCTTGGCATTTGTATATCTCAGTTGATGAGTCTAATTTGAGGCAGGCCCTATTTGGGCGAACCACTTGTGTGTAACTTGTGATTAAGTTAAATGTAACTTGCAACTAAGGGAGACTCATATGTAACTTGTAATATATAGGTCTGACCCTATCCTTGGCGCCAAAAGTATATGGCCGACTTGAAGTCTATTAGGAGGTATAGATTCATATATATACAAGGTCATGATTGCATCAATAGACATGAATTCAATAACATGAAGGACATGTTGTGTGCTCGGGGATGACGAAAAGAGCTTATCGTCTATGGTTGGGAAGGCAACAGATCTGATGTTTGCCTGTGGTTAACAAGCACTACCATAAAATCAACATGGTATCAGAGCCATGTTCCTTCTATAGAGCCTAACCGCTTGAAGGTAGATTCTGTGCTTTTGAGGGAAATTCAATCAGAAACATTTGCAAATTTAAGATCTCTTCCAGATCGAAAGGCGACTACAGAGGATAATGCAGCGATTACATTCGCTGACCTCCTCCCTTCACAGTGGCATCGGTCAAGCGTCTAAACAAATCAGGTGGCAATCAGGGGATCGAGTCTCCCCAGGCCTCGAGAACAAGTATGATGGCCCAAAATCCTATGTCTGAAGTTCCATGGGGGAACGCAGACAGCAACCTGTGCAAAAAATTGTCTGCTGCCCAGTCACAGGATTTTGCCCAGATTTAAAGCTCGGCATTGTCAGCGTTGAAAGATGTTGGCTTATGACTCGAACTCGGGCTGCTATGGCTGGAGAGGTTTTTGTGCTCGATATAAATTCTTTGAAGAAAAAGGGCTAGAGATGGAGCCCGCAGCCCTGTGGTATCGGTACTTGGATTGGCTTTATCAGCACAAGGAGCTCGGATTGTATATCAATGTCAATCGAATCAGGTTTACCAATGAATTCGTGGAGGCGATGGAACCCAAGTTTCAAAGCGCTTTTAAGGCCTTGGAAGAGCTTGAGGCTGGTTCGATTGCCAATCCGGACGAGGGCCACATGGTCAGGCACTATTGGCTCAGGAAGTCCAGTATTGCTCCCAATCCTAATCTACAGCAGCAGATTAATAGAACGCTTGACTCTATCTACAAGTTTGTTGATGATGTACAAGACGCATCATATTGTCCTCGGTATCCCACGTCTAACCTCTGTGCAATATCAAGGGATCCAGATTGGAAGTGGAATGATCAAGAAGAATGCCTTGGTGGAACAAATCTTCAAAGAACAAGGGACGAAATAGTCTGTCGGATCTTTTTCGGAGCAAGGGCGGCTTAGGATCTCCGTCTCCGTCGCTGACCAAGTTGAGGCAAAATTCAAACGACAATTTAGCGCGACTAAGTGCTGAATTCGGGTTTGGGGATTCGGCGTCTCTATCGCCTTCAGCTCAAGCGCCCAAGAGGTCTGTGGATCAATTTGTTGCACTGCGGCTCCCTCTGCCGCAGTCTTCAACTGAATCGACAACGTGTAATTCTCCGTCAAGTCACGTTAATGGCTATTGTAAAGGGAATAATAATCCTTATTACGATCTGTGTCCTTTGTTGCCCCTGCCTTCACCGAATCAAACTTTGAGAAAAGAGTAGTAGTTGAATGCATGGTGAAGGAGGCATTCAGACGCGATCCAGGGCACCCGCAGTGGCATCACAGTGCCTTCCAAGATATCTCCAACCTGAGGTACTCTTTGGATGCTTGCAAGCTGGAGGAGTTTATGAAACGGAGCTTTCCATCACACCATCTTGCATGTTTGGAGACTGCTTTATCATTGGACATTGAGCATGATCTTCATTATAATATCAAGCAACCAGAGCTGATAGCTTTAGAGCAAGCGGTGAGGAGTGCAAAAGGTCCAATTCAGGATGGCAACCTTGTGAAGCATTTGTAATTTCCAATCTTCTTGCATAGTTAGGAGGCATAATCAAATAGATGGAGGTGGCACCTTTTGGGTGCAAATTCGAGAGATGATATAGCATACACCCTACGGAGATCACTCGCTTCACGACACTCGTGGGTCTTCTCTCTTAATTGTATCTCATCTCATCTTCATTGGTCATATGGGTGGTGGAAAATCTCAGGCGTTTGGACTTTTGACTATTGGGTTCCTCATGTTCCTGCCCGGTTTTCTTGGTAATATTCAGTTTTACAGAGATATAATGATCTTCAGTATTTCCACAACATAAGTATTGCAGAAATACAGAGATATTTGGCTTTTACTTCTCAGAGAAACTTTATTTGGAGAGAAAGGAAACTCGGATAGGCGAGATGGAGAACTATATTTGTCCATGATCCATTATGATTCCCCCTCGAACAAAAGATCCCCCCAACCCAAGCTAAGATGGGTGTAAGGCTATAGATTAAGCTTAGCATTCTAACACACTCTGCTACAGGTGGATTTTTGTCGCATTTAGGTGGTTGGTCCATCACTTTGTTGTGGATGGTATTAAAGGCATCTCTTTAGATGATGCTTAAGCTATGCACGGAGCAGATATTGTGAACAGATGATGAGTGATGGCGAGGGCCAAAGGCCACGCAGCCGTCAAATAATCACTAGGTGCTTCGATGTGGTCAATCCAAGTGAATGAAAATTCCATTGCTGAGCAAAATTATAAAAAATAAGACAAATCAGAGATTGAATTCAAGGAAGGAAGGTTGCATGCATTTCTTCGCATAGGAAGAATCAGCATTCAGAGGGAGTCTGACATATTGTCAGAAGTAACCTTGGACAAAGAGGTCAGAAGGTAGAGAGGGAGCTTGACATTTCAACTTCAGAGGGAGCCTGATTTTTCAGCTTCATAGGGAGCTACATCGTCTTGAAGATTTGGTTAATGCGTTTTTCTCGGTGATGGAGAAATTTGAGGTGAGAGCCCTTGTTAATGAGTTCTTCTCTGTGAGGGAGAAGTTGGAGGTGCAATCCCTTGTTAATGAGTTATTCTCTGTGAGGGAGAAGTTCGAGGTGCTATCCCTTGTTAATGACTTCTTCTCTGTGAGGGAGAAGTTTGAGGTGCAATCCCTTGTTAATGCATTCTTCTCTGGGAGAAGTTTGAGGTGAAAGCCCTCGTTCCACCCTCTGCGAGTAGGTATGGTGGATCCACCCTCTGCGAGTAGGCATGGTGGAGATGCATTCTTCTCTGGGAGAAGTCTGAGGTTAGAGCCCTCGTTCCACCCTCTGCGAGTAGGCATGGTGGAGCCACCCTCTGCGAGTAGGCATGGTGGTAATGCACCCTTCTCTGGGAGAAGGTTGAGGTCAAAGCCCTCTTCCACCCTCTGCGAGTAGGCATGGTGAGCCCACCCTCTGCAAGTAGGTATGGTGGGTATCATGGAAGAAATTCCATGTTGTGCTTGTTCACCCTCTGGGAGTAGCTATGGTGAATGTATTATTCATGGGAGTAGCCATGGTGGTAGTCACTATGTGACTTGGTTATTCAGAAGGAATCCTCCCTAGCTAAGAGGGATTGTTGTTGTGTAGCTAGGTCGGATCCCTTCTAGGGCCGACCTAGTGCAAAAAATGCCAAGTGGCCTGTCGGCCTTGGCATTTGGATATCTTAGTTGATAAGTCTAATTTGAGGCAAGCCCTATTTGGGCGAACCACTTGTGTGTAACTTGTGATTAAGTTATGTTAATTTATTGTAACTTAGTGAGGAAAATAAATAAGGATTCGAATCCTTATAGGGTTGGGCCCTTCTTCTTAATGTAACATGGAGACTCAGCTGGGCCCTTCTTCTAGATGTAACGTGGAGACTCAGTTGGGTCCTATTCCCATGTAACGTGTAGATTAGGCAATTGATGTCTATAGGGTTGGGTCCTATTCCCATGTAACGTGTAGATTAAGCAATTGATGCCTACAAGGCTGGGCCCAAATGTAACGTGTGGACAAGCAATAGGGCTGGGTCCAAAAGGTAACGTGGCACATATTGCAAGTTATGTAGGCCCCAAATTGGGCGCCAAAGTGCAAAGTAGAATATGTAAAATAAAGAGAATTGGTTAAGGCCGACTTAGAAGACTTAAACATGAATCTTGTATATAAACAAGATTCATTCTACACAATAGACATATATATTATTCATTGCTAGCCTATTGTGAATCAGCCTTAAAAAAAGGCAGCGAACTATCCTCTTGTGTCAGCGATTCAGTCCTAGGAACAGTGAACTATCTTCCTGTGTCCGCAATTCATTCCTAGGAACAACGAATTGTCTCAGTGGCAGCGAATCATATCCACAGTCGGCAAATTCACTCCTATGCTCTGTGAATGATCTGCATGACAGCAAACAGCAAATCTCGATAGTGCAGATAAGTCTATCAAGCTATTCCTTGTGCCCTAGTTTGGAATCTTCAATCTGATGTTCCTATTTATATGTTGCTTCAAGTGCAGTAAGCAAAGTTGTATGCTGATATTGTCTAATATAAACTTGGATCTTCTTGCTGGGTTTTTCACCTCCAAGAGGGAGGTTTTCCCACTGTAAACTTGTGTTGTGTGCCCTTTCTATTTGTGTGCTTTGATTCTTGTGACTGCATTATTATTTCCTGCTCATTATTGTTAATCTGATCACGAAAATCAACAAGTTAAATGTAACTTGCAACTAAGGGAGACTCATATGTAACTTGTAATATATAGGTCTGACCCTATCCTTGGCACCAAAAGTATATGGTCGACTTGAAGTCTATTAGGAGGTATCAATTCATATACATACAAGGTCATGATTGCATCAATAGACATGAATTCAATAACATGAAGGACATGTAGTGTGCTCGGGGGTGATGATAAGAGCTTATCGTCTATGGTTGGGAAGGCAATAGATCTGATGTTTGCTTGTGGTCAACGAGCACTACTATAAAATCAACACAAAACACCACCAAGTAAAGAGAGAATTATAAAGAGTTATCTTATGCAAATTTGTATAAAGAGATTGATTAATTATCTTGTGGATAAAGTGAATTGGCCCAAGAGATGGTTCTGGTCCTGGTTGGATGCTCCTTCCTTTTGTGGATAAAGAGAAAATTGGCCCAAGAGATGGTTCTGGTCTTGGTTGGACGCTCCTACCTCTTGTGGATAAAGTGAATTGGCCCAAGAGATGAATCTGGCCTTGGTTGGACATTCCTGCCTCTTGTGGATAAAGTGAATTGGCCCAAGAGATAGTTATAGTCCTGGTTGGACACTCCTGCCTCTTGTGGATAAATTTAATTGGCCCAAGAGATGATTCTGGTCCTAGTTGGACACTACAAAAATGTTCAAAAATCATCAGAACTCTAGACCAGTCAGAAACACAATCTCTTTGCATTATTGGTCAACTTGTGAACTATGTTACTAGGTTTCAAAGTGTGCTTTAAAGTAAATGTTTTTTGGAGTGTACTTCGATTTAAAATGATAACACAAAGTGAAATTCATCTTTTAATTTTTACATCAGAACATTGTGAATGGTCACACATAAAATAGTGTTACCCGGAAACACGTTTCCACCCTAAAGGCACATGTTTCGGAAACAAAAACGATTTCAGGGACGGGGGGACGGCCGAAAACGTTTCCAAGCCGTCCCCGACCAAGCAATTTTTTTGGAAACCATCCCGGAAACTTGGAAACGGTCAACGATTTGGTCTAAGACTATTGACCGTCCCCTAGACAACTGGGGACAGCCAAGCCGTCTCCCAGCCATCTCAGGGATGGGCGACCATTTCCAGTGGCAAGAGGCATTAAAAAAACAATTTTTTTAATAAAATCTATTTTTTATTGCAACAATAATCAATGGAATTAATAACTTAATTATTAAATTAAATTTTAATATCGATATTTATTATTAAATTTTTTATTTTAATCAATGGAAGCGATATTATTATTCTATTTTTGTTTTCATTTTGACTTTGAAGTTTGAGACTTTGAGTCTTCTGACATTATATGATACAATGATACAATGATAATTGAATCTTGATATATGATATGATACTTTAAGTCTTAAACTTTTCATTTTGTTGAAACTTGCAGCCTTTGCTTATTTAAATATCTTGATATATGATATGATACTTGATAGTGATGCTTTTCATTGTTTCAATGAATTATATCTGTAAATGTATGAAATTGAAATTTGAACTCTCATTTGATTCATTTGATCATGATGCTATCCTATGTTCTTATTCTATGATGATTCAATTTGATTCGTTTGATGCTATGTTCTTAGTTCTATGATGATTCAATGATTTTAGATTTAGAATCTAGATTCTGATTTATAAATGTTATTATGTCGCTATGATGAATGTTTATCGTGTTACAATGTTATATATAAATATATAATTCATGAGTATATTTAAAATTTCAGATTTCCCTATATATATATAAATAGCTGTCCCCTACTACGGCAAAAAAAATGTCCCAGAAACCCATTTCCCCGTCCCCCCGTCCTGGATACTTTGGGGTAACATAAACCCATTTCCCCGTCCCCCCGTCCTGGATACTTTGGGGTAACATAAATATAAAATATTTACAGCATTTAGCTTGTATGGTTGTAACTAGTTATCTTCTTTGGGTTGCCTGAAGATGGAACAGTATGGGGGGGTCTGAAGACTGCGGACTGCACATTCAGTCAGGAATGCAGTGAGGTCTAAGGTAATTGAAGAATTTTTAAAAGACTAAAGTTGTCCTTGGTTTAACCAAGACTAACTTCAAAATGAGTAGTAGAAATCAGGCTAGTAAAAAGAGAAAAAAAAGAAATCTATTAATGCAATAAAAGCACAACATGAAACTCAAATATCAACCAATATAGATGAGTTGCGTCTCTGCAAGTTTCATAATCTTTATGGAATTGGGAACCAGGGATGCCGGAAGAAAACAAATGACTAAAGTCCAAAACAGATGGAAATAGAATCAGCAGACAGAGTTAATGACATTAACTAAGATAAAGGACTCATACCTTAAAAATGATCATGTTGAACAGTCTAAAAGGGCTTCAATGTCTCATAATTCACAAAAATAACCTTCTTGCCCACCTAAATGAATGACAAAAGAGATAATTGACCGAATGCAAGAATGTGTCAATTTGTGGTTGAGGAGATTAAGAAATATCATATTTCTTAATAAAACACACGAAAGTGGATCTATTGCAGAATTTCGTGTGGCTTCTCCTGTTTGTTTTGATGAGGATGAATTGCAATTTGCAAGTATTTTCAATGCTGCTAAAGCCTACCAGCACAAAGACATCAAGGACAGATTTAGATAGCTGAAGCAGAAAAAGTAGTTTGTTTGACAGGAAGCAAGATTCCAATTGTTAGCAGTAACTAAGAACAAAGATCAATGATCCTCAATTTAAACATATAGTAAATATTTATATACAATACAAGGAATAAAAGATAGAAGAAAGGATCCCTAGTTGCTCCTTAAAAAAGAAAACAGAGAACAAAGAAAACTGTGGCATGCAAGAGGAAAGCTATAATTTTTCAATCAAGCAGAGCTATGGCCCAGAAAGCACCAAATATTCAGAAAGACATTGCCCTACATGATAGATAAAATTGAGTTAAAGTCGCCTGAGCGATGAGAGCACCACTATGTGTACCTCTTCGACAGAATTTGCTACTAAAAATGCATAGCATCAAGGAATTCAACAATGAGCTATTTTCCATTTGAAAGAAAACAACTTGGGCATCAGAAGACCTCCTTCAATCAAGCTTCCAAGCAGCATAAACAACAGCAAAAACATGATGACTACATCAATAGCTAGAATACTCAACAGCATGCAAGATTAGTCTCAGTGCAACACAATATACAACAACAATCATGTAAATGTTAGTCAGCAAAAAGTTGTCATTCAAGAAGATGTACACAGTCAAAGTAGGAACAAAGAGAGAAATGTTAATGTGTGTTTTGTGTCGTCACAACCACCAAAGGCACCCAATTTTAAATAGTTGTAGACAGTTCCAAAGTAAACATGAGGGAATTGTAAATTTGTTAACCTTGTTATATTTTGCCTTGTGAATTTGTTATGTTGATGCACATCTAACAAGTGTCCTAATGCCAAATCAAGCCTGTGCTGTTTTAAATTAATGTCATGTTTAGGTTTTAGGTCGAACTGAATTATATTTACCCCCTACATACTAATGTTTGTTAGCAATGTCCATGTACTGTTGATAGGGCTTAAGCCCTATCGCCTTGTACACCCCAAGGTCAAACATATTAGGGGCTTATGATTAAGTCTTAGTTATCCACATATTACGAATTAAGGCCAAAACACAAGTCTAAGTCTCACACTCATCTTTAACTGTTGATCGTATTTAAATTATACTAAATATTTTAAGGATGAGCTACTGATAAAGTCATTAAGTAGTTGAATCCTTAACGTTAAAGTCATAAGGAAGTAAATGTTTAATGTTTAAGAGCCCAGGAGGAGTCAATAGAGAAAAATAAACGTTTAGTGATAATGCCAAATTTGCATTGTTTTTGCTTACAACATAGGCAAACTCCATTGAAAGAACAAGGGCATCCATCTGCTGCCAGTAATCCAGAAAGGACAGGCTTTGACTAGACACAGGGCAGAGAAAGGAGATTAGTAGGGCACACGGAGAAGTAGTAGGAATTTCATGATTTCTTTGAATGTGTTAGAGGTCTGACAAGGCATGTAGGGCAAAGAAAGGAGGCACGCAAGGCAGAAAGGAGGGCACAAGGATAAGAGAGATACACTCAAAAATTTATGACTGTCTTTAAGGGCAATTTGAGAAGCATGTAAGGATGTAGTTTGTAAGCCGTAAAACTAGTTATATTAATGTAATAGTAATAATTAAGTTGTTATATGGGTGGGTAGTTGGTAGTTGTTGGCGGTTGATGGCTCAACCAACCGCAGACTCTTTATATGCAGCCTTGTAGCACCTTTGAAGGTGTGGGTTTTCGGAATGAATAAAATACATCTCTAAATGCATCTATCCTATGAGTGCTCATATTCTGTAATGCGTGTGTTGGCTTATATCCTGTGATGTATGCTTCACGACTGCAATACCTTGTACTTAATTCTTCATCAGTGAGCCCGATATATTTATGGTTAGAGTCCTGACCGACATAGGCCACTAACATTTTGGCGCCATTGCCTAAGTCGAATCTGAAGGTCTCAGGAGGGAAAGCTGGCGGGATGGAAGTATAATGGGTCGTCCATTCGACCAAAGCATCCTGGTGACAGACAGTGACGTGGAAGATAACACCGAAGTAACTAGGGAGGATCAGTTGACACAGGACTTGATTCACGCGTGGGACGTTTCCGTGGACCGGTCCGTACAGCGAGAAGCGGAACTGAGCACTGTCTCGGCTGATACGGTACGGGCGGAACTCAACGTGAACCAGGTGGTACATGATCTCCTGGGTAGCCTTCCACGGTTGTTGGCACGTGTACTCGTGGAACGTGAAGAGGAACGAGAGAACACACAAAGGGAGCAACGTAGGCAGCAAGTGCTCCAACAGTACAAAGAAAGGAATCAAAGGGAAGAAGAGCAGAGGGACTCCACACAACGACGAAACCACCGCAGTTCCAATAATTAATGCCAAATACACTCAACAAAGATCGAAGCCGACAAGCCTTGAAGGAACAAGAAGGGAACCAAGAAGACATAGTGAGAAGATCCCTGCGCATCCAGGAGCAACTGGAGAGGCGCCTGAAACTCTACCGGATAGTTGAAGAAAGAGGGAGCCTGGCGGAAGGTTCTCGACAACATACACAAGAGTGGGACAGAAGTCACAACAACCCAGAGGCAATAGGAAGTAGTGATAATTGGGAACAAACAACCGCGCCAACCGAGTCATTCAACAATTCCCAGAGTAACTCGGGGAGTACGAGAAAGATGGCACGTAACCCTAAAAAACAGAAACTTCCCAGATTCAATGGACTAGGATCGAAGGACCCCGCTCGCCACTGTAAAACTTGTGTCACCATATGGCAAGACAATGGCGAGGATGATGAGGATAACTGGCTAAAAGCATTCCCAGCCTCTCCGTGGAATTGCCATTGACTGGTACACGGACCTACCCACCACTTCGAAGGATACCTGGAAAAAACTTGCTAAGGCATTTGAGGAGGAGTTTCGGCTACTGCAGGACGATGACAAGATCGTCGCAGAAATATACAACACCAAACAGGGCAAGAGTGAGACAGTACGGTCCTACTACCGTAGACTAAAAGAATTAATTGGCAAAATGGACAATACGCCAGCCGACGGGTTAAAGATGCGATGGTTCATCGAGGGTCTGCAACCATCCCTACAAAAAAAGATGAAGGTAGTACCTCCATCTACTTTCATGGAGGCATACAATAGAGCCATGGATATTGAAAGCGAGAACAAGACATCGAAGGGCAAGAAGTGCACAAGTGATGAAGATAGTAGTGATCAGGAAAGCGAGGAGGAGTCACGAACGATACAAGCCCTCTGGAAGGATATGAGATGGATGATGCGGGAAATGCGGACACGAAAGGAAGAAAGTAGGGAGGGCAGGGACCTCTGGTGCACAGAGTGCAAACTGGAGGGACACACAAAAACCAATTGTCCAAAGAAAGCTTTCTGTGACATCTGCCAAGTGTTGGGGCATGCTATTAAGGAATGCCCCTACAACTTGAAGGCAAGGAGTGCCCAGGTACTATATACTCAAGAACAGGCAACACCACCCACTACACCCTCCAAGAACACAAATTCAGACGCATCACCAGGTGGCTATAGGAGCAGCCGGAGGGGGAGTAACAACAACAGTAATAATAATACCCCACGGGGTCGCATCCAATACGATGCAAAAGGCAAACCAATGATACAATGTTGACGATGTAACGAATGGGGCCATTTTGCACGCGACTACTAGAGTGGTGTCGGACAAGGAGGAGGACTACTCTACAAATGGTGTGGGCCGGGCAATCACAAAGATGCGGAATGTCCAAAGCAGAAAGGCATGAACATGCTGGAGGTAGTACAGCCAGAACCAGAAGTACTGGCCATTACCCGATCCCATACAAGGAAACTAATATACCCTGACCCAAGTACAGAAAAGAAAAGACTAAAGGAGGCACAAAAGGAAGTAGAAAGGGAAATGAGTGAGGAACAGAGAAAGCCAATATCCCACAAAACCACCAACACCATACGAACCGACTCCGAAGCAACCATAATGAAACAGCTGCTACAAACCACCGTGCCGGTCCGCATAGTGGATCTGTTGCAGACACTACCACAACTGCGGATTGCTATAAACCAAGTGGAGGAGACTAGAAAGGAAAGGGAGTCGATAGCCATTAATATGGTGGCCATTAAAATGGTGGAACCCACAGGTGGTCACAAGGACAAGGTGATGGAAAAAATTAACGTATCAGATTTCCACAAAACCCAAACAAAAATATGGGAAGGTAGATTAAAGTGGAAAAAAAAAATGAAGAGAGAAGAGGATGGAGAGAGAAAAAGAAGAAGAAAAAATACAAGGAAAAAATATTTAAAAATAAAAGGCCAAGGCGAAATATCAAAAAGAAAAGTCAAGACATTAAAAATTAAAGCAAGATATAATAACATGGCAAAGTGTGTACTATCATTGTACGCTAAAAATCAAAAGGTGAAGAGCGACAAGAAGCGGACGACGAAGGTGAGTGCGCAGGACGGCACAAAGCTAAGGCAAGGGAGGGCCGAGTGCACACAGGGCGGCACAAAGCGAAGGCAAGGGAGGGTCGAGTGCACACAGGGCGGCACAAGGCGAAGGCAAGGGAGGGCCGAGTGCACACAGGGCGGCACAAGGCGAAGGGAGACACGGCACATACGGCGGGGCAAGGCAAAGCATACACCAGGCGGCACAACGCGTAGGGTGTGGCATACGCAAGGCGGCACCACAGGTCGGGGGTGGCGTACGCGAGGCGGCACGGTGGACGAGGTGTGGCGCACGACGATGGGTGACACAACAGGTCGGGTGGGGCGTACGCAGGGCGGCACCACAGGCAGCACAATGCGTAGGGTGTGGCGTATGCAAGGCGGCACCACAGGTCGGGGGTGGCGTACGCGAGGCAGCACGGTGGACAAGGTGTGGCGCACGACGACGAGCAACACAACAGGTCGGGTGGGGCGTACGCAGGGCGGCACCACAGGCGACACAACAGGTGGAGGGTGGCGTACGCGGGGCGGCACAAACGGGGTCTAGCTTACGCCGGGTGGCACATACACCGACGGCCAACAAGGTGCACGAAACAGAGGGTGGAGGAGGTGCGTGCGGGAGGCATAGGCACAGCCAGCGTACGCGTCCCACACTCAGCCAGCATATGCGTCACACACGGCACGAGTGGCATAGGCCCTCCAGCCCAGGAGCGTACGCACAATCGCTAGGCATACGCGTACGCACAACAGCAGCTGTAGGAAGCACACCAGCAGGTTGCACACAGGGAAACCTACGCAGGGCATACCGAGCAGTAACCCTAGCATCGTGCTAAGCACTAGTACACCAGAGGAAGGCACCAGAGGGTTCGAGGCTGTTGCGCAGCAATTTGTCTCAGAATTGGAGGCCATGAGAGCAGCCACCCTGAGGATGATTAACCACTCTCGAGGATCTAATATGAGTACTATAGTGGCAACCGAGGCATTGTTGGCTTTTATGATGGAGGGCTGCGAGAAGGAGTTCTCCGAGCATATGAGAGACCTGGGATGGCCGGATAGGGCAACTCCAAAAATGACAGGAAACTGGGTGGTGCCACAAACCCTAAGAGGATATGTAGCAGATCTAGGAGTGATGAGGGCTCTCACTGCCATGGAACAGACCTTCCGCACTACCTTTTTGCACCTCCAAGAAGTGACAGGGAAGGCAATTAGGCTAGAAAGGGAACATGCCTTATCCCTGCAACAAGAAGGTGAGATGCAAGAAAGAATTAAAGCTCTCAAACTCGAAGTGGCACAAGAAAAAACTACACGGGTGGCTAAGGAACAGGAACTGGCAGTTTCGGAGAAAGATCGGATGGATGCTCTTCGACTACTGAAGGCCACTAGGGGAAAGCAACTGGCTGCTGAGAGAGACCTACGAGCTCTTAGGGAGCGGACCACAGTAGGAACAGGGACGCCCTCTTGTCCCTCTCAGTAGATAGTTCTTTAATTTTGTTTTGGTTGTCGTCTGGGAGACGACAAGTTTTGAGGGGGGGATGATGTAAGCCGTAAAACTAGTTATATTAATGTAATAGTAATAATTAAGTTGTTATATGGGTGGGTAGTTGGTAGTTGTTGGCGGTTGATGGCTCAACCAACCGCAGACTCTTTATATGCAGCCTTGTAGCACCTTTGAAGGTGTGGGTTTTTGGAATGAATAAAATGCATCTATTCTATGAGTGCTTATATTCTGTAATGCGTGCATTGGCTTATATCCTGTGATGTATGCTTCATGACTGCAATACCTTGTACTTAATTCTTCATCAGTGAGCCCGATATATTTATGGTTAGAGTCCTGACCGACATAGGCCACTAACATAGTTGAAGGGAAGACATCTACAATGAATAAGAGGATTTTCAAAGCAGCATTTTTAGGCATGTAAACCTTGTCACTCTTATTTCTGCCCATGTGATGAACCTTAGAGTATCTTTGGGAACAAAATGATAGATGTTTATAAGAGCAATGTACAGCAAATATCAACTAGTGGCAGAAGCTTACAAAAAGGTTTTCTTTCCTCTGCCATATGTAATTACTTCAAAAAAATTGACTTTATAATCAATTTTATTTGTTAAGGTGAATAAAAATGTTCATGTTAGTTGTGTACTTACTCTTTGAGTGCCGGATGTTGGCTCTGATAATACCAGTCAACACTTTCTTGATAAAGAATAAACATTTTGACATGACGTAGGGACTTTCAATTTTATATTTATATACAAAGTCAAACTATCTATTAGTGAAAAAGGTTTTTTTGGTTCTTGAGTAGATGTAACATATGTGAAGCCATAAGTGGCTCCTTAAACATGAAACCAAACAGCAGCAAAGATAAACCAAATAAAAGTATCAATATACATCAATGCCAAGATCATCCGATGGCTTCCTTATTCGAGGCATATTCATCAACTGCCTTATGGGACTGGCAATCAAGCACTCTGAATAGCCTTTGTAAGGAAGCTGGAAACAAAAACATATTTTGATTAGGTAATTCGAATTCCTTTCTAGATGAGATCAAAAAGAAGAAAGATTCCAATGAAACCAAATAAAAGTATCAATACAGATCAATGCCAAAATCATCCCACAGGCTCCTTATTTGAGGTATATTCATCAACTGCAACATGGAACTAGAAATCAAGTGTACTCCGAATAGCCTTTGTACAGAAGCGGAAAAAAAAATATATTTTAATTAGGTGATTTTAATTCCTTTCTAGATGAGATCCAAGTTGAAATAGGTCAACGATAAAACCTGTAGTTACATATTTTAATACCTCATACCCATTTGGAGATTCAGGGAAATCTTGTGTTAGATTATGTGAGTGTAGGATAAAATTGTTGTCTAGTAAGATACTTGACTATAACTTCAGTTGTGCTGATCTCATTTTGGTGTGGGAAGTAAATTATGGCATTTGGTTATAATGGCATTAAATTTTTAGAATCCCGCAGGGGCAGTACTATGACTGTAAATTACTAGGTTACAGAGTTCTCCCAAAACACCCCCTCCTCAGTACCCATATGAGTCTGGTCTGGTGTCATGATGGCTCTAGATTTGCTCAATGTCCACCACAGGTTTGCCAAGGACCCACAGCAGAACTTAGATGCCCAGGGGGGACTCGCAGCTCAAGGGCCCAAAAAAAATAATCAATTTTTTTTTTTCTATTTTCTTAAACTGAAAATTTGCTAAAAGTCCCGATTTCAACTTAAAGTGAGGGCATATGACTTGTATTATTTCATTTCACAAACACAAAAGATCAAAACAAAGTGTATTGCCTCTAAGCTGCCATTGTTGTGTTACCTGATTTTTACCCAAAGTAACAATTCCACAACATAATTTGTTTACAAATAGTACTCTATAATTAAAACATATAGTAGCTATTGAACTTTTAAAGTAAATAAGCAATGAGTTAAATAGCATCACATACTTGGATCTAATCTATAGCTTCATTTCCACTAATCAACCATAGTAGGGGTTGGAGAGGAGAGCACGATAGGGTGCCTGGAACATTCGCTGCAATTAAGCCCAGGGCGTGATATAACACCCCTTGGCCCACAAGCAGCAGGAACTCTTGTCCATCCAACATGGGGTGGCCAACTTAGATGGGGAACCCATCTCTGCCCTCCCAATCGTGTCTCCTTGCTAACCAATACATGATTGCTTCTATTCTTTAGATTCACTTCCAACAACCAACCTATTAAAAATTTGGGTAGAGGAATACAAAAGCTGCAATAATTAAAAAATAAAACAATACGTGCTTCATTTCACTGAGTTTTCATTCAAACACTTTACATAAATAGACTGAGTTGTTTTAACAACTCACATACAACCACAATTCTAATAACCTATTAAACAAACTATGTGACTAATAATAATATTAAGTTGTTTCGCAACAACTTAATATTAATATCACACTTATTTATCACACATTAATCAACACCCCCCTAAATATTTTATGCTTAATTATTTATGCATCCTATGATGCAATATTACCACCTATGTGAACACTAATTCTCACCAAACCATCATAGGGATTGGAGAGGAAAGCACAATAGGGTGCCCGGAACATTTGCTGCAACTAAGCCCAAGGGCGTAATATAACACCCCTTGGCCCACAAGTGGCAAGAACTCTTGTCCATCCAACATGGGGTGAACTACTTAGATGGGGAACCCATCTCTGCCCTCCCAATCGTGTTTCCTTGCTAACCTCTACATGATTGTTTGTAGGAGAATAAATTAAAGAATCTAGAAAGATTAGCAATTCTTGTTGAAGTATGTAGCGTCGAAAGAGATCTTCTTCCTGTTCGTGTGCTCAGAATATGTGTGTTCGTGCTGGCATATCCTTTCATACTTTTATGGTGCGACGTCTAAGCCTAAATGATCTGGCGTTTTCTTATTATCTGCCAATATCTCTTACTCTTCATGTATCGCGTTGATTTTGAAGGCTTCCGTTACTCCTATTTCATCTTCTTTGCTTCATTGGCTTCCGTTTCATATTCGAGATGCTTCTATCGTTTATATGAATGCTCTTGGCTGTTCGTGTGTTGCTATATGGTTGTCGGTGACCTTTCCTCTGCTAGCGTGAAGTCTTTCCCTTTGCTATTCGATATATTATATATATCGTATTTCTATGTTCGTGCAGCTTCTTCTTTTCCAGCAGCTTGTTTTCTGTATGCAGGGTTATCATTCTGTTTGAGCAAGTTAATTGCTATTATACATGAGCGTAGATCATTGAGATTGATCATGTACTGAGTTGTATATTTCAGACTTCTCATTATCTGAGATTCTGAAGTGTATTGTTCGATTCCCTTGAAGTTGTGTATGTTTTCTATTGAATGGGAATCATATGTGTTTCAGGACTTATTGATGATAATCTGAGAATTATCAATACTTGTAATTACTTCTGAGATAGAAATAAAGATCATATTTGTGTGGGCTGGGTTTTTCACCCTCAGGTGGAGGGCTTTCTTAATTAAGTCTTTTGTGTCCTTGTTATTCTTAATTTTGTGATTTCTTTTATATATTCTGGTTCAAATTTAACAATTCTCATCATTAATTTTATCAACAATACATAAGAGATTATATGTTAAACAATATCATCACAGCGCATACCACAATACACTTGATCAAAGACTGTTGTATTCTGAATGCAGATTGCTTATATTTAAATCTGATCACCTTTGATGCCTTTCTTCAATTAAAGGTCTGCATTATATATCTTCAAGAGAGGACGGAGAGTCACCTTCTTTACTAAGAGTCCCATCCCTTAGAAACTATGTCTCTTCGTGGTCAATCACTGCTCTTCACTTGAACCGGACACCCCTTCAATGGTGACTGCTGACCTTTCATCTAATCATTGTAGTAGAAGAACTTGTTAAAGATTAATAGATCACTGATCAAGGAGAGAGCATTATTAATATCTGATCACTGTAGCATATCGGATTCCAATAGTAGAGAAAAAAATTCAAGTCTTATGAATAAGACAATTTTCTGAGCATTGGTGTATATATCTAAATTCACTTATTAAATTTATTTTGCTGTGTTTCTTTCCTTCCTTACTTTACACATCTATCTTCTTTTTGAAATTTGATATGTATTTAACACATCTTTTTCTTTTAATTCTGCTTCTTAATCCCACATATGCAGATTTGAGTTATATTCTATATTCCTTTATTATTCTATTTTCCCTTTCTGGATTTCTTATTCATTTGATGTTTCAGATTTATCATTCTAAATTTCCCTTCCTCCTTCCATCCCATCTACATTTTGCTGCTTCCTCGTGGAAAGGTCGTGCCTTTTTATTTCTGAAGGGATGCACCCATTCAACAGATGTCTTTTTACTACATCTGTTGTCTTTTGATAACCGTTACTTACAGTTGGGGGCATGGCACTTTCTTAATGCGTATCCCTTCTTATTCCTTTATCTTCTAACATATTTTGTCTTCTAGTGTCTTTTGTCTCCTAGTGTGGCCGACGTGGTTTGTCTTATTTGGCAAAAACATTTAATCTTTTTTGCTTCCTTTAAGATTCTGTGGGAGATTTATGAGAGGTGCTGGCTAAGGGGTGTTGGTTAATTATTTCAAATTTCAGGGACATTACATGTTGATTTTTTAAGGTTGCTGCATTTTTCTTCGAAGGTGAGGGCTACAAAAGAGAAAACTTACACCAAGAGGGCAGAAAGAGCTGCTCAGGGAAGATTTATCCATCAAAGGTGAGTGAATTTTGTAAGGTTTTTCAAGTTTTGAGAAAAAAATTGAAGATTTTTCAAATTTTTAAAGTTTTTTTTTTTTTAATTGTTTTGAAGTTTTGAATTTTTTTAAAAACCTTTTTATGCATAATGAGGGGTTAGAATGTTGATTTAATTAAGTTGTGAAGTTGTAAATTTGTAAAAGAAAAATCTTTTGTTATGTTCATATAGAATAGCTAGTAGTTCTAGTCAAGTTTCCTCCAATGCAAAGAGTTCACTTGAATTTGATTTAACACCATCTCTCTGGTAACATATAGAAATGGTAGCATATAGAAATGATTGAACAACTTAGTGGTGGTAGGGTTATCATTGTTGTTATAGCCAATCTGGAAATGAACATAAGAGCTTGTACAGTTGAGTGTAAAAGCTCACATGCACACTATTTCCGCCTTGAGACTAAGAATTTATCATGGGAATAACAATTTGTCAAGAGTTAAATGGAAAAGGGTTGCCAAAACAACAAATAATGAAGTATATTAAAGAACAAGAAGATGTTGACATGGTAAGTAATAGATCAAAGGAAAGAGGACATCCTCTAGCCAAGAAAAGATTGCAAAAACCTCCTAGTTGCCTATTACAGCTGGTTAGACTACATCCTTTCACGTCATTGCCACCATCTTCTCGAGAAGAGAATGCCACCCTTTCTTTTGTGTAGAAGGCCCATTGGGAAAAGCCTTAAAGAATGAAGTGAGAGAAGTTGTCGATGAGAGTATTGCTTGTTGCATTTATGGCAATGCGCTTCCTTTCAACCTTGTTAGATCACCATAATGGCAGGTTATGGTGACATCCATTGCCAATGCACCTACCAGTTACATTGGTCCTAGTATGGAAAGGTGCACCCCACCTTATTGGCCAAAGAGAAAGCTCTTAGTAGAGGCATCAATGTTCGATTAGAGATACATGGCCCGAAATAGATGTGTCCATTTCTAATGAATGAAAATATTGCAAACATAGATCACTGATCAAAGTCATTGGAGTATCCCCTAAAGGGGCAATGTTTTTGAAGGCAATCAATTGTGAGGAGCAAGCGAAGGATGCAACTTTCATTACTAATATCCTCATACAATACATTGAATTAGTGGGCCCTGAAAATTTTGTCCAAGTCATAAGCAACAACACTGAAAATTGTATGGCAATTGATTCTATAGTGGAAAGTACATATGGGCATATTTTTTGGACATTGTGTGTTGTCCACTCAACTTGATATTGCAAACAACAGCACAAAGATCAAGTGGGTCAAAAATATCTAACAAAGGCTAAGGAGATTCAAAAGTTTATGATTAATCATAATATGCCAGAAGGCATCTTCAAGACCTCCAACTTGGAGTTCTAGGTAAATTAAATTTTATTTTTTATTATATTTTTTGAATTTTTAATTGTCAATATGTGACATGTCATCTACTTTCAAATATTTTAATTTGTTTTTTAAACATGTAAAGTTGTCGAAACTTGATTTGCATTGCACACAATTGTCTTGAGATAACTTGTGAAGGTACGAAATGCATTGAGCTCTCTAGTAATCAACATTCTTTTGAGTGTATTGAGGCAATCAAATATAGAGAGCCAAAAAAATCGAAGCATTGATCTTAGATGAGTGGTGAGCTCATGTAAAATATGTTTTGAGTTTCACTAAGCCCATCATCAACATATGATTAGGCATGCTAATACAAATCACCAACGTTTACGTGAAATTTATGATGTCATCGACTACATGGTTGAAAAAATAAGGATCATAATAAAAGCCAAAGAGCATGACCCAACAGAAGCATTTTCAAAAGAGTGCAAAGGATCATTGTTGACAATTGAAACAAGATGACCATACCCTTGCATCTCCTAGCATTTGCTTTGTCCCCAAAGGATTATAGCAAAAAGATACGTTCCTTGCCAAGGAGGGTGGCACCTTACAGGGATCAAAAGATTGCTATTGACTACATTCAAAAGAATATTCCCAGATGTAGATATACAAAGGGTTGTCTTGGGTGAATTTGGCCACTTTTATCTTCAAAGAATCATAATGTTTGCACTCTTCAAGATGAGTACAAAAAAGATGATCATGAATGGCGGTAAATACATGGACAAGGCTCTATTTACATGCACCCTCTTGCAATTAAAGATCTCTTTAAAGTATGCATCTTTTTATTTTTAAACTTTTTCATTTTTCATTTACTACTATATATAATAAATTTATAAGTTATAATTTATGTTTTGTAATTATAAATTTTGTATGCAAATTCAACAAGTTGCAAGTTCTTCCTCACCTAAGTGGAATTGGAGTACACACTAATCCACTCAATTAAGTGTAACCGATTGGGTGCAAAAAAGTTGAGGATTTGGTCTTTGTGCATTCATTACATACAAGACCTTTTTTATGATGAGGGAATGACGAAGAATTGGGAACTAACTCCTAAGAGTGCCAACATAGATGCTATAGTTGTATAACTTAACAAAAGTCTCTATAAATAAAGCAGCTTCTACGCATGACATGGTGGCATTGTAGTTGATTGTAGTTCAAATGAGATTGAACCAAATGTTTACCTTAATGCTCTCAATGAAGAGCGATATGAAGATCATTAAATATTGATTGTAATTTTCATTGTGTATTGGCATTTGACAAATCACTGAATTATGAATTTATGATTATTTTCATTTTTGCAAATTGTGATGTATTTAAATATTGTATTTACTGGCAATTATGAGCATCAATGTTTTTATATTTTATAATTATTTAATATATTATATATATAGGCAAACCCGTACCCAAGGGAAAAATTTGTTGTAATGTCATACTTGTACCCATCTCTGTACCAAGATTGGCAAGTTAGGTAATTTATGTTCACTCGTAATAGATATTTATCACATTGTTACTAAGTTGTCACCAACATCTCGATTGAAGTATAACTTCAGTTGTGCTAATAGTTGTCAATACCTTGTTCATAAAACTCTCACTTTGGTGCAAGATGTTATTTGTGGAATTTGGTTGTAATGGCATTTGATTCTTAGAATCTCTATGGTGATGGTACAATGATTGTGTAATTTATGTTCTACTTGGTCTGAGTTATATGAGGGTAAGGTCTCTATACTCTATTACTAACTTGATATTTATCGCATTATTACTAAGTAGTCACCAACATGTGGTAGTATAGGTGTGAGGTTATTTTGTTGATTTGTGACAAGCTCACAATAATACTGTATACTTTATTTGAAATAAGTATATATTTATACTTCTGCCACGAAAATTTGTATGGCCACTATATTGTATATCCTCATTAGGGCAAAGGTATGAACTCATAACTCTCTCGTAGAATTATATGTGCACTATAGCTTCCCTTAGTTCTGGAATATTGGCTGGGATATTATCTTAAAAGAAAGTCAATATACTTTAAAGTATCGTAACGTAATTACTGATGATTTAAGTCAAAAGTTTTGGAGCATTGTGCTCAATTAGGTGGCTTTCTTCTTATAGCCAAGTGGGGTATAGGGGCTTTTTAAATTTATAGATTGCCATTGGATTTTGTCATTATAGTTGTCATTACCATTAAAACTATGGTTAGCAGTAAAACTGGTAGAACATTGTCCCCAAGACTATCAATTATTGAGCTAAATTAAATTGTAGCTGACTGAAATCAAATTGTATGATGTTGTCAAATATCATAATATGATATCTGAAGGGGATGGGTTGATAGTTTATGAAATATCCCCTGTTGATATTTGCTCCAGATTTTACCAAACGTTCCAAGTAATTTAAATAAACAGTTTGCACGAAAACTGATTTCTATTCATTCAACAGATTATATTAAAAATCATATAATATCAGACTGAAATAGAGATCTGAAATTAAATATGAATATTATCATCAAAATAGATAAATCATTACAACCTTCAGCAGAATAACAACAGAATTATCTTCCCAATCATAGCCACAGAACGATTGGATGCACAGGAAACCTCCCAATCATAATTACAGGATGTATAGAAGGATTGGAAATCCACATACCAACAGTAGTCTGATATTTTCAGCAAACACCAGCCAGAGTAGATCTTCCACCACCGTAGCTAGTCTTCTTCAAGAGGGATTTCGTCCTCAAGAAGGCTGATATGGACCGAGTCCAAATCTCCATAACCTCATAGGGTTACAACCAAGAAATGAATAAACCCAACATACTCAATCAATCCTCTCAATCCTCTTTTATAGCTTTCTGAATGTCCGTTGGCCTTCCATTTCCTCTTGACTTTTCATTTTCTTTTCTTTTATTTCACTTTTGAATTAAAGGTGACTTTTTTTAATTTCCCACTTTATTTAATCACTTACGTAATCATAAAATATTACCCTTATGATGTACTTTTTTACAGGAATAATATTAAATAATTACATTAATGGCTTATTAAATAATTAAACATGCTTTTAATTATTTAATTATATCTTAAGCCAAAAAGAGGCATTACAGTTTAATCTACAGTTTGTAGATTTAGTTGAGCAAACCATTAAATCATTACCTTCAACTAAAATTATTGAGTTGATTAAATATTTGGAGGAAAAGTTCCTTTGTTGAACATCCTGATTCGTAACTGAATTTTGATAGCACTGTTGAGTCGTAAAAGCCTTAACAGATCTGGTTATTTGATACAGGTATTAATGTGCTGAAGGGACAGTAGAAGCCAAATTGTAAAAGGTCTCAATATTTGAGGGTAGAAGTACTATTCAACCTTATCAGGAAAAAGGGCTATTGTTTTGATCTAGATGATTGTCCAAGTTTTCTTATTTGTACATGGCTGGTACTAGGGTATACCATGTTAACCTTGCTAGTAGAAAGTTGCAACCTTTAAAGCAAAAAAATTTGACTTGAGAAAGTTATCTTATGACTTGCATTCTATTTTCCCTCTATTCAAGGGTTAATTCATGGACTGGGATGTACTTGGCATCTGTTCTGTTATAACTGGTATTACTGAATTTGGGTAGAACCATTGTATCAGCTTCTTTTATTGGCAATGATATATTATTTCATTGTATGATCTTTATTGTACTATGATATGAATTCAAAGATTATGATTGAGAAGAGGTCTTTTATTTCTCCATTTGTTTAAGCATGAACCATTCCTAGGTTTTGATTAATGTTATGTTGTAAATAGTTGTAGAATATAGAAAATTCAACTTTACTATGAAGCTTGAGAGTACTATGGATTGTAAATAATTTTGATATTGATTGAAAAGGAAAATTCAGTTGTTTAGGTTGTGGAAGCAATGAGAGCTACCAACTACTTAAATTTGAGAATATTCTGCTCTTACCCTTGATCTGTGATGGGCTTTGAAACCATGAGAGTTCAATGATCTTCTCTTGTCCTATGATCAAATTGTAAATGTTATTGTGCAATTACAGCAACCACGCCAAGATTTAAGCCCACTTGAAAGTCAGTATATAGGCAATCCTTGGGAAAAGGATCCCCCTGTGACTCAAGTCTACAAAGGAGGTGTTTAGGGAATAGATCTAGGATATCTAATTGTCCCTAGGCTTCACATTGTGTTGTACCTATTTCATTGGTCTCATTTTATGACTATGAATTGCAACTGTGTAAAGTGAAGCTAGTATTTGTAGCATTTGTTTGTATTAATAACCTGTATGTTATAATGTAGGGTTTCCAAAGAGTTCTTATTGGTTTATGAATGATTAAGTACAAATATTGCATTTTGCACATGTGAATTTCTATGGTCCTATTAGTCTGAAAAGAATGGAAGGGGTACAATTAGCTCTCTCATTTGATATTGTTAGATTGGGAATTTTGGTCTTCTCCAAGGAGAATAAAAATGAATGTGACTATGAATTTTAACTTGAGAGGTTATGTTTATGCACAATCCTTATGATACATGCAATGATATATAATATTACTTATCTTGTGGAATTGAGAGCCAATGAATAAGGTGAATGGCCTTTGAGATTATTTATTATGTAAGAGTATTTGTTTATGTATATGTGATTTGTTGGGAGCCAACTCATATGAGTTTAATGTGTTAATCGTGTGTTGGTAATTTGGCCCCCTAAAACCTATAAGATCATGTGCATCGGTTAATGGATCACTCTGTGATATTATAACAAGATAACCAATCTGAGGTGTTGAAACCCTTACGACATCCCAATTATGTTTACTTGGCTATAAGATGAATCCACATGTTGGAACCAAGTATGACGCATGAGTGATCTTGCTAGTTGTCACAAATAGCATGCAAATGATGGATGTTGCGAGCTAGCCATCATTTCCTATAATTTACCCGACTTTCACAAGTAGCACACAAGTGATGGATGTTAAGAGCTACCCACAATATGATATGGCTTGCTAGCTTTCACTAGTAGCAAGCAAGTGACAAATGCCAAAAGCTACTATAATGTCCCTACTTTGAAATATAATTTAATAATAAATAATAATAATAAAATTAAAATACAAAAGAATAAAAATAAACTTAAAATTAAAATATTAAACAATAAAATTAAAAATTAATTAAGTTAATGAATGGTCAAAAGACATGAAATGAAAAGTTACGACTCCCTCAAACATGAGATATAAAAGGGTGAGGACAACCTAATTTTAGAGTGGGGGGAGAGAGAAAGGAAGAAGGATGGGAGCATTTAAATCAAGGAAAGATTAATGGAAGAAGAAAAGGAATGGGAAGTAGATAAGGAAGTGGCTGCACTCTTTCACAAGGGTGCTAATTGTAAAAGGTTGCGTCTCTTGCCAAAAGGCATACATGATGAAGAGGTGTGACCTCTCCCTCACATTGGGAGATATAAAGGGAAGAAGGTTCATTTGAGTAAGGGACCCAAGGGAGATCAGTTTGGAGAATAATATATTATTCTCAAAGGCAGCAATGAAAGTGGTGACTCAATTCTTATGAAAGGTGGTGCCTCAATCCCTAGAAAAGGTAGTGGCTCTTTCACCAATTAAGTATAAAGGAAAGATCATTCAACTTAGAGCATAGGGAAGAACAAGAGAGCAAATCAAAATATGCAGGATTTATCTTGTTCCACAATTGGTAAAAGATATCGCTAACTCCAATTTGCTACATGAAACTCTATGCACAAATACAATACCCACATCTATGTATTTAGCACCATGAATATTGAACAATAGTAAAAATATGATTTCCAATTTTGCAACAATTAGTCATGCTAGGGTAGAAAAGAGAGTGCAAGGAGGGAGAACAAAGTACAAGCCTCACTAGGTACACTGTTGAAAATTGTAGCTAGCTCGGATACCTGACTATTGAATTTTAATGTTGTAAATGACAATTAAAATTCCTATGTATTATCTCTCATGCAATCCGAACCACTTAGGGCTGGGCCCAAACACATGTAATGTGAAGATAAATGATGTAACTTGGGGCTGGATCAAATACATGTAACTTGTAATTATATCTTGCTATGGATAGGACAAGACCTATGTATAATGTAACTTGTGAATAGGACAAGACCTATGTATAATGTAACTTGTGGATAGGACAAGACCTATATAAATGTAACTTGTAAATGATTATTGGTCTGACCCTATATTGAGCGCCAACCTTAGATTATTATGAAATCATTTAGCAAGGCCGACCTAAGGCTTATAGGTTAGTTGGTCACATATATATACAGTGATTTACAAACATCAGATATACATTTTGGAAAATACATTCCTATCTGTCATAGCGAATTACTTCAGCGATCAGCATATTATGATCAGAGATCAGCAAACATCATCTAAAGGCAGCGATCATCATTGAGTGCACAGCGAACACTATTAGAGGACAGCGAACACTATTAGAAGACAGCGAATATTATTGGAAGCTCAACGAACCTTATCTGAAGCACTGCTATCACCTTGGGAGGTCAGCGAATTCCATTTAAAGGGCAGCGAACTTCATCTTTGGGACAGCAACATCCGAATTGCAAATAAGTTCACTCCCTAGGTTGAAGCTATTATTGTCCATTATGTGCTGACAGCTTCAAGTACCGAAGCATACTGTAAAATCACTTCTGATTATTGCCTAATAAACATCTGAGACTTGTTGCTGGGTTTTTCACCTCCAAGAGGGAGGTTTTCTCAGGGTACTGCTGTGTTATGTGTGTTTTCTTTGTTAGTTTTTGCTTACTGTTATCTGTCTGGTCTTAAAATCAACATGGTATCAGAGCAGGTTCCTTCTATAAAGCCTAACAGCTTTAAGGTAGATCTTGTATTACTTCTTTTGCAGGACTAGGGGTAGCATGAATCAGCAACAAATCTGGACAACATACCTGCTAGCAAATTGAGGGCATCGATGGGATGATAGCAAGAATAAAATTTCAGGTGTTCTCATTCCTCTATTCTCAATTGTAGGGTCCACTTGGTTTGGAGATTTGCATCTGATTGCTTTATTGTTATTGGTGTCTTATCTAGTGCACAAAGTTCTCTTGCTTGTTAACTACTTCATCTGAGGGTGCTTTCATATGTCAGTTTGTGCACTTGTTTTCAGATCTTAGTATTCCTTTAAAGGTTGCATAACTATCTTCCTAGGGTTTGTAACAATCACCCTAGTTCGAGCTTTGTTCTTGTGTTAAGAATTTGTTCTAATCCAGTTTGAATTATTGAAGTTAGTTATGCCCTACTCTCTATTTTGAGTATGTTTATCTCTCAACCTATTTGAGATGGTTTGTAATTGATGCTTTGATCTAAATACATCCTTGGCACTTAAGACTTCAGCATGTGTATTCAGATATAAATCTAGGAGTATTATGATGGATATAACTCCAAGCACAAATAGGAAGATGAATAAATTTATAGGAGATTCAGAAACATGGAACCTTAGTCATTGGTATGGTAGGCATGTAAAGGTAAGATGTCTTAGTCATCCTATTTAGTATCTATGCCCAATGATGACCTTACTATCTTCATATTATGATCTGATCCTTTATGATACTTGTTGCATAGTTTTGATGCACCATATTCTATCTAAGTCTTGAAATGCTCAATTGTCTTGTTGCTCTGGAATTATATACTCTTATGGTGTGTCTCTTGATTTGCATCAAATCTTTTATGGGCTATATCTTCTATTCTATGAGTGTTTTATGTTTGGATAAGGTTGTCATGTAGGGTTGTGACTGTGCAACTCTTGGTTCTCTTCAGCTCTTCGTAAAGCTCTCGTGATCCTTGTTATACTTCTATTATAACCTTGCTCTGCTCCTCTTGTGTAGAGGATTGCCTTTAGCTCTAATGCATTTTTTGTCATGGCTTTCTCCATCCTCACATAATATTCATTGTGATATTATCTCTTCAATTTGAGCATACTGCCTATTACATTCTTTGAAGTAAGTATTTTCTTGATGATGAAACCGAAGATGAATAAGGTATCTAACTTATTGAAGTTGGCTTTTTTATCATACGCTTGTGCTCAACTACAATGTGTATCCTTTTGAGTGGTTGATACTCATATCTGATTTTATGCATTGGCTGGAAAGACAATTTGGCTTATATACCTTGCTTATGGATTTTGTAAAATGTTTTCCGAAGTCATACACTTGCCTTAGTTTTCTGATATAGCTAACTTTCTGTTATTCAACTATGGAAAATAATTTTAGAATGTTGTGTAGCTTTACGCTATGGTTGAAGTTGATCATAGACTGGCAATATCCTTTTGAGCAATCTTGGCATATGTTGTCAATGGTGGAAGTCTAGTCAATAAAGAGATAAGTTACTTTACATGTTAATTCATTATATTGGGATATTTAATCATGTTGATGCTTCTCTTCAAGAGATTCTTGAATTACCATGCCTTCAAGCTTAAGAGGGAGCTTGGTTTCTTCACTTGAAGGTATGCCTTGATCATAATGATTGTGCTATGGGTCCATTTCGTAAAAGTGAAGTAAGGAAAAGATTGGCATTTCTCATCTTTGATTTATGGCTGCCTTCCTTGATTGATTCTTATATTATGCAATCTTCATAAGACTTGATTACCACAATTTTATATTAAAGAATCAAGAGGGAGTTCCTGTGATGTCCCCGATATAATTAAATAATAAATCTAATTACTTTATTGTAAGGCCCCATATTTAATAAACAAATCTTTCGGGCCCTTTTATGTAATTAGTTTAGGCAAGTCTTGGTTGGTCGTGTCGGCCCGTTTGTAACCCTTCGGGAAGTTTCCCGGAGCCCATATATATGGCCATGTTAGTCATTGTTGTAGGTATGCGAATTTTGATATTTTGTTCTCTCCTGTGCGAATTCTTGTTGGAGTTCTGGTATCCGCCATTTCGGAGGTGAAAGACCCTCCCTATTTGGTATTTGCAGTTTCGGTGAGATTCACCCCTCACCCTATTATGTTTATTTGTACTCGTTCCGGATTTGGCAAATCTTGAATCTCATCCTTGTTTATCACTCTAGTTGCATATTTGTTAATCTGATATATTCAGAATTTATTGCTTATGGAAGATCAACCCTTCACCGCACATTCACTGGAGCTTACCTCCCATCGTACGCCATTCCTCCACCGTACGCCCACCGTATGCCATTCCTCCATCGTACGCCCACTGTATGCCTACCGTATGCCTTACCTCCCACCGTACGCCATTCCTCCACCGTGTGCCATACCTCCACCGTACACCTTACCTCCCACCGTACGCCTTACCTCCCACTGTACGCCCACCGTACGCCCTCACCTTCACCGTACGGTCACACCCACACGCTCTCCATATTGTCGTACATTGGCAAGGGAACATTACAGTGGTATCCTTACCTCCCACCGTACGCCTTACCTCCCACTGTACGTCATTCCTCCACCGTACGCCCTCACCTTCACCGTACGGTCACACCCACACACTCTCCATATTGCTGTACATTGGCAAGGGAACATTACAGTGGTATCAGAGCTTGTGATCTTGCCACCCTGTCGTATAGTGGATGCAAGTGTACACCCGAAGGAGGTACCGTTCGGCCGATCAAATGTGGGAACCACAGGATCTTACAAGAGAAGTCATGGCACTATTAAGGGAGCTCACCAAAAGCCAAGCTCAGCTCAACGACACCCTAACCAGAGGAGAACAACGACAACAAATCATGGAGGAAACCTTACGACAATTGGCCTTGGAAAAAATGAATGGAGAATAGAATGGACAGGGCGATGATTCGGTCACGGGAAGGTCAAACGTCCAACGCTCACATTCACAGCCATTGATGCCGACTTTTCCTCAGAAATCAAAAGTGCCACGCGAGGAACAAGAGCCCACCTTTCAGGAGATGCAAGCACAATTGAACCAAGATTGGAGGGATGCAAATCTCGACGGGGACATATCCTTCAAGGATTATGTGGATCTCCAGATGAAATACTCAAGCGGCAGAAGTCGGGGCCATTATGGACACTATAACCATGACATCAAGTGGAAGGTTGGCAAGATCAACCTGTCATCCTTTGATGGGGCCGGAGCGACCTCGGCACGAGCCTGGGTTCAAAAAGCAGATACTTACTTCCAACTCAACTCGATGCCTGAAGATGAAGCTATCAAGTTTGCAGCACTCCACTTGGAAGGGGTCGCGCATGAATGGTGGCATCATGGAATGGTCACTCTTGGCCATGACCAGATAATCTCCTATGCCGAATTCACAGAGAAGCTCATAGATCGATTTGACGGGAAGGATCCAGAACTCAATTTCAAGGAGTTGGCGCAACTAAAGCAATCGAGATTTGTGGACAGTTACATCACAGAATTCCAAAGACTATCCGTGTTGGTAACTGACATCTCAGAGCGGAGATTGGTGGTCTTGTTCATGGACGGATTGATGGAACCACTAAAAGGTTGGATAAAAGGGTTCAACCCCAGCACTCTCACGAAGGCAATAAAAAAGGCTCATAACATGGCAACATCCTCCTCTTCCAGAAATTTTGCACATACCAAACCACCTTTCGTTCCGAGGGAGAAGGATAATAAACCCTTTCCGAAGGGGTCATCGCTCGATGAAGCCACAAGACAGGAACTCAGAAGGAAGAAACTTTGTTTCACCTGCAGGGAACCATGGGAACCAGGACACCGATGTTTGGGCAAAGGAAAGATTCACCATATTGAAGTGATGTCCGATGGAGAAGAGGAGCATGAGGAAAGCGAAACCCCAAGGGAAGAATCTGCCGAAGAAACAGTCTAGCGGAGAGAATCTCCACATTGGTACAGAGGGGTGGCATCATTGCCACACTGGCAGGTACCCCAAGGTGCAGTGTATTTAGAGTACGTGGTGCACTCCAAGGGCAACGAGTTCTTGTTATGCTCGACAGTGGGGCCTCGCTCAACTTCATGAACTCATCACTCGTCACCCGAAGGGGTTTGTGTACAAAGGAGCATGAAGGCTTCGATGTTAAGGTGGCAGGAGGCAATCTCCTATCATGCACTCACTTGGTTCCGCAACTGAGCATCACCATGGGAAATTATACGGTGACCGACGATTTCTTTGTTGTAGATCTGGATGACACGGATGTCATATTGGGAATTCAATGGATGGAAACCCTCGACCAGTACACGCAGAGCTTCAAAAGGACGTAGTTCTCATTCGAGGTGGATGGTAAGAAAGTGGTTCTCAGGGGAATGTCGAATGGCGGCCCGAGGGAGATTTCCGCCAAAAGGATGGAAGCCATCTTCACACATGATGAAGTAGTCTGGGCAGCACATTGCTTGATCTCAACAAAACCTATGAAAGAGCAACTGACTTACTACCAGGATGAGGGAATTCAGTCGGTTCTGGAGGAGCATAGTTTGGTCTTCGTTGATATTCCACCTGGTATACCCCCACACCAAGGGTTTGAGCACACCATCGAGTTGGAGGAAGGAGCAAAACCCATTATCACCACACCCTATCGCCACCCGAAGAAGTTCAAAGATGAGATAGAGAAAACAATCCAGGAACTCCTTGATAAAGGATGGATCCGGCCCAGTTCTAGCCCCTTTGCATCCTCGGTGGTATTGGTGAAGGACGAAACTCTCAGAATGTGTGTTGACTATCGTGCACTAAACAAGAAGACTATCAAGAATAGGTACCCCATTCCCAAGATCAATGAGCAACTGGACGAGCTACATGGCGCAATCTATTTCTCCAAAAGTGATCTCCGCTCCGGCTACCATCAGATCCATATGAGGGAGCAAGATGTGGAAAAGACAGCCTTTCACTGCCATTACAGACACTATGAATTCTTGGTCATGTCGTTTGGATTAACCAATGCTCCGGCCACTTGTCAGTCCTGCATGAACCACATCTTCAACAAGCAACTGCGTAAGTTCCTACTGGTATTCTTCGATGACATACTCATCTACAGCAAGACCTGGGAGGAACACGTGGGGCATTTGGATGAAGTATTGGGGGTTATGGAATCACAATCACTGTACGCCAAAAGATCCATATGTGAATTTGGAATGATCGAGGTCCTGTACTTGGGTCACGTCATCAGCACCCAGGGGGTACAAGTTCACCAAGAGAAGATTCAGGCCATTTTGGATTGGCCTCCACCCAAGACTCTCTCAGAGTTGCGTAGATTTTTTGGTTTGTGCAGTTATTATAGAAGGTTTGTAAAAGGATTCTCACAGCTAGGGGCACCACTGACAGATCTGACAAAGAAAGGATCCTTCCGTTGGAATGCGCAAGCGCAATAGACCTTCGACAAATTAAAAGAAGTTATGAGTACGTGTCTGGTTCTGGCACTACCAGACTTCACTCGCCCTTTCATCTTGGAGTGTGATGCCTCGGGGGAAGGCATTGGAGCGGTATTGATGCAAGGCCATCACCCCATTGCGTTCGAGAGTCAGAAGCTCTCGAGAGTTGAGCAGTTGTATTCCATCTATGAAAAGGAGATGCTCGCCATCCTACACGCACTGACGAAGTTTCGGCAGTACCTTGTCGGGGCAAAGTTTGTTGTGCGGATAGACCACAACAGCTTGCGATACTTCTTGGAGCAGAGGGATTTGAATGAACGACAACAAAAATGGGTGAGCAAAGTCCAGGCGTTTGATTTCGACATTGAATATGTGAAGGGGAAGAATAACGTGGTCGCTGATGCCCTGTCAAGAAGGCCTTCCATATGTTCTTAATCTCAGATTTCGGTGGACTGGAAGGAATACCTATTGGTTGAATACTCCAAGAACACTTTTGCTTGCGAACTGATGGATGGTCAAGTGCAAGATGACCGTTACAAGGTGGTTGACGACATCATTTATTACAAGGACAGAATTTATCTGGTACCCAAATCCAAGATGAAGGAAAAGATTCTGAAGGAATTGCACGATTCTCCCTTGGCTGGACACCCGGGATACTTGAAAACCTACAGATCCATGAAAGGTTTTCCTGGAAGGGGCTTAAGAACAACGTCCTCCAGTATGTGCGGGAATGCTCCAGCTGTCAGCAAAACAAATCTGAGCATAACCTACCGGCTGGATTGCTGCAACCTCTGCCAATTCCCGACCAGAAATGGGATAGCATCTCAATGGATTTCATTACTGAACTCCCTAGAGTGCAAGGAAAGGATTGCATTTTTGTCATAGTTGACCGATTGACCAAATATACACTTTTTTTTGCCATCCCCACAGGATATCAAGCAGTTCAAGTAGCCGATTTGTTCTTCCGTGAGGTGTTTCGCCTACATGGTTTACCGCGAAACATAGTCAGTGACAGGGATAGCCGTTTTCTGAGTACCTTTTGGATGGAGTTATTTCGGTTGGCAGGAACCAAGTTGTCGCCCAGCACGAGCTACCATCCGCAGACAGACGGACAGACTGAGATTGTGAACAAATGGCTGGAGGGTTATCTCAGGAACTACGTCTCAGCTCAACAGAAGGCTTGGGTTCGCTGGTTACATTTGGGTGAACACTGTCACAACACCACTTTTCACATGTCAATAGGCATGCCACCTTTCAAAGCACTGTACAGTTATGAACCTTCTTCATTTGTTGACCTGGCATTGGGAGACAGTCGTGCACCGATGGCCAAAGATTGGCTTCAGGAGAGTTTAGACATCCTGACATCTCTCAAAGACAACTTGCAGAGGGCTTAGAACCAACAAAAGATGTATGCCGACCGACACCGGATTGAGCAGAATTTTGAGGTTGGTGATTTGGTTTACCTCCGACTTCAACCGCACAGACAATCCTCCTTGAAGACAAGTGGTAAGGAGAAGTTGACGCCGCGTTTCTATGGACCCTACAGGGTGGTTCGGAGAGTAGGTGAAGTGGCCTACAAGTTGGAGCTTCCTGAGGGGAGTCGGATTCACAATGTTTTCCATGTATCCTGTCTGAACAAGGCCATCGGGTAGCGCGTCACAGTGTCCAAGGATCTGCCACCCATCAACGAAGAAGGGAAACTAATTCTAGAGCCGGCGGAGATCATCGATGTCAGAGAAAAGAGGTTGAGAACATGCACAGTCAAGGAGTTCCTTGTACGCTAGAAGAATCTACCCATTGAGGATGCCACCTGGGAAAGCGAGCAAATTCTGGGGCATCCAAGTCTGCAATTGCTTGAGGGCAAGCAATTTTTGGCCCGGGACGACTGTGATGTCCCCGATATAATTAAATAATAAATCTAATTACTTTATTGTAAGGCCCCAAATTTAATAAACAAATCTTTCGAGCCCTTTTATGTAATTAGTTTAGGCAAGTCTTGGTTGGTCGTGTCGGCCCGTTTGTAACCCTTCAGGAAGTTTCCCGGAGCCCATATATATGGCCATGTTAGTCATTGTTGTAGGTATGCGAATTTTGATATTTTGTTCTCTCCTGTGCGAATTCCTGTTGGAGTTCTGGTATCTGCCATTTCGGAGGTGAAAGACCCTCCCTATTTGGTATTTGCAGTTTCGGTGAGATTCACCCTCACCCTATTCTGTTTATTTGTACTCGTTCCAAATTTGGCAAATCTTGAATCTCATCCTTGTTTATCACTCCAATTGCATATTTGTTAATCCGATACATTCAGAATTTATTGCTTACGGAAGATCAACCCTTCACCGCACATTCACTGGAGCTTACCTCCCATCGTACGCCATTCCTCCATCGTATGCCCACTGTACGCCTACCGTACGCCCACCATACGCCTACCATACGTTCACCGTACGCCATTCCTCCACCGTACGCCCATCGTACGCCTTACCTCCCACCGTACGCCATTCCTCCACCGTACGCCTTACCTCCCACCGTACGCCCATCGTACGCCTTACCTCCCATTGTACGCCATACCTCCACTGTACGCCTTACCTCCCACCGTACGCCATTCCTCCACCGTACGCCTTACCTCCCACCGTACGCCCATCGTACGCCTTACCTCCCATTGTACGCCATACCTCCACTGTACGCCTTACCTCCCACCGTACGCCATTCCTCCACCGTACGCCTTACCTCCCACCATACGCCCATCGTACGCCTTACCTCCCATCGTACGTCATTCCTCCACCGTACGCCCTCACCTTCACCGTACGGTCACACCCACACGCTCTCCATATTGTCGTACATTGGCAAGGGAACATTACAGTGGTATCCTTACCTCCCACCGTACGCCATTCCTCCACCGTACGCCTTACCTCCCACCGTATGCCCACCATACGCCTTACCTCCCATTGTACGTCATTCCTCCACCGTACGCCCTCACCTTCACCGTACGATCACACCCACACGCTCTCCATATTGCCGTACATTGGCAAGGGAACATTACAGTTCCATATGGAAGTTTTTGAAATATGAAGCTAGATGTGTAGCTCATAGTTAGAAGGAAACATTTGCTCTTGCTGCTAGATATACTAATATTAGAACCATTATAGCTAATGCTGCAGGCTGGAAGTTAGATATAAAGACTGTTTTCTTAATGTTGTTTGTATTGAATAACTAGAAGGTTATGAGATTCAAGATAGAGAATCTCATGTGTGCAGATTAAAGAAAAGCTCTTTACGGCCTCAAGCAAACTTCTTGAGCTTGGTATGAGAAGATTGACAAGTATTTGATTAGTTTAGGATCTTGCAAGAATGATGTTGATTCTAATCTTCATTTTAAAAGTATTCAATAGTGAACTGCTAATTCTGTTTCTTATATATATGTGAATGATTTATTTCTAACTATTGGAGATAGTCTCATCACTAGATGTAAAAAAGAATTAGCCACTGAATTTGGAATGAAGGATCTAGGCCTAATGGATTACCGTCTAGGACTACAAGTATGGCAAAGATCTTATCCTTAGTCAAGAAAATATGCCATTGATATGATGGATTGTAAATCTATGTCTACTCCTATGGAAACTAACTTAAAGAAGTTGAGTATTTCTACAGCTAATTCTGATTTTGCAGATCATTCAGAGTACAGGCAGTTGATTGGATCCTTGATGTATCTAGTTAACACTAGACCAGATATTTGCTATGCAGTGAGTGCACTTAGCCAATTCATGAACCAGCCAAAGCATGTTCACTTGGTGGCAGCCAAGCACATCCTGAGATACTTGTGTGGAACAGTTGGCTATGGGTTGAAGTATCCAATCAACACAGTGATCAATTTGGAAGGCTACTCTGATTCTGATTGGGCAGGAAGTGTTATTGACAAGAAAAGCACTTCAGGAATTTGTTTCAGCTTGGGTTCTGCTATGATCTCTTGGGCCAGTAGGAAACAATCCTCAGTTGCATTGAGTACTGCAAAAGCTGAATACATTGCTTCAAGTGTGGCAACGAGAGAAGCAGTTTGGCTTCGCAAACTTCTTGCTAGGTTGTTTGGACAACCTTGGGCATCCACTGTTATTTATTGTGATAATCAGAGTTGTATTAAAATGTCTAATAATTTTGTGTTTCATGACAAGTCAAAACACGTGGAAACTCATTATCACTATGTTTGTGATATGGCACAAAGAGGTGTCATCCAGCTGAAATATATCTGCACTAATGAACAGGTTTCAAATGTTCTCACCAAGCCTCTAGCTCAAGTAAAGTTTGAGTATTTCAGAGAGAAGCTTGGAATTGTGGAGAACACAGCATTGATTGAGAGGGAGTCTCAATCTTAGTGATGCAATTTAGTTTGCATCTTCCACCCTCTACGGGCAATGCAAAGTGGAGTCACCCTCTGCGGGCAATGCAAGGTGACATTGTATCCTTCTCTGGGAGAAGGCTGAGGTGTAAGACCTCTTCCACCCTCTGCAGGTAATGCAAGGTGGATCCATCCTCTGCGGGCAATGCAAGATGAACATCATGAAATGAGTTCATGATATTTATGTGTTTTATTGCAGGTATACTAAGCTTATACATTCATCCTTACGGGCAATGCAAGATGAAGGTCATGAATGGATCATGACAAGTGGCAGCTATCCTCCCTAGCTAAGAGGGATTGTTGAAAATTGTAGCTAGCTCGAATACCTAACTATTGAATTTTAATGTTGTCAATGACAATTAAAATTCCTATGTATTATCTCTCATGCAATCCGAACCACTTAGGGCAGGGCCCAAACACATGTAACGTGAAGGCAAATGATGTAACTTAGGGCTGGATCAAATGCATGTAACTTGTAATTATATCTTGCTATGGATAGGACAAGACCTATGTATAATGTAACTTGTGGATAGGACAAGACCTGTGTATAATGTAACTTGTGGATAGGACAAGACCTATATAAATGTAACTTGTAAATGATTATTGGTCTGACCCTATATTGGGAGCCAACCTTAGATTATTATGAAATCATTTAGCAAGGCCGACCTAAGGCTTCTAGGTTAGTTGGTCGCATATATATACAAAGTCATTTACAAACGTCAGATATACATTTTGGAAAATACATTCCTATCTGTCATAAGCGAATTACTTCAGCGATCAGCATATTATGATCAGAGATCAGCAAACATCATCTAAAGGCAGCGATCGTCATTAAGTGCACAGCGAACACAATCAGAGGACAGCGAACACTATTAGAAGACAACGAATATTATTGGAAGCTCAGCGAACCTTATCTGAAGCACTGCTATCACCTTGGGAGGTCAGCGAATTCCATTTAAAGGGCAGCGAACTTCATCTTTGGGACAGCAACATCCGAATTGCAGATAAGTTCACTCCCTAGATTGAAGCTATTATTGTCCATTATGTGCTGACAGCTTCAAGTACTGAAGCATACTATAAAATCACTTCCGATTATTGCCTAATAAACATCTGAGACTTGTTGCTGGGTTTTTCACCTCCAAGAGGGAGGTTTTCCCAGGGTACTGCAGTGTTATGTGTGTTTTCTTTGTTATTTTATGCTTACTGTTATCTGTCTAGTCTTAAAATCAACATACACTAGCTCATGAGAATGGTTAAGGACCACATGAGGCCAAGGGGGACAGAGATTCCACTCTTGGGCCTAGGGTCAAGTTAAGGGCACCTTATTGCAGTCTCCCCTACAAACCCTATATTGGTCAATTGTTGAGGTGAACTAGAAGGGATCCTCAATCATAAGAGGAGATAAGGATGGTATGATACAGGGGAACGATGTATAAGCTCCACTATGTACACCACCTCATGAGCATGGTTAAGGACAACATGAGGCCAAGGGGAACAAAGTTTCCACTTTTGGGCCTAGGTTAGGGCATATTTGGGGCACCTTATCATGTCTCCCATCTCTACCCTTGTTATGGTTGAACCCCCACGTAATCATTTAGACTTGTCGTGTTATAAGTATGTATATTCCTTAGCCCTAGAAATGGTTGTATACTATGAATTATATCTACATCATTATCTAACTCGATTGCAGGTTTCCAAGGCAGACTTTCTCATCTTATTCATGAGCAACGATTATGTCTCTAACTATATTATGTTCCTTGTTTCTTTTGGATTTTTAAATTAGGGCAAATTACAAGGTAATCCTAAAAAGGGACATTACAGCTACTCCATACTAGCTTTTGCTAGTAGCAGGCAAGTAATAGATGTCAAGATCCATCAACTCAAGTGTTCAACAAGCTATTAAAACCTTATTAATAGCCCCATATTGTGTTGTTAACTCTTATTTCTCTACTAGTGACAGCAAGTAGTATGGGATATTTCTCTCATCATCATAGCTAGTCATAAAACAAGGTAAGGATGGACCCACAATGTAGGATGAGATGCACTCGATTTCTTTTTCCCTATTGTCACCTTATTACAAGGGCTTACATGTTTTTTTTAGATACCGAGGGTATCCCCACGACCCAACCTAGCGACCAAGGCAAGCTGAGGCAAGACTAATCCCTTGGGGGAAGGATCCACACCCCACACGCAGTCCCCCCTTTTAAACCCAAGAGGGAGTTGATATTAGTGAACCAAGTAATGGTAGAAGCATGCAATAGAATCACATCGAATGGGAAATGCATACAATAGGGTCACAAAGAATGGGAAATGCATACAATAGGGTCACATCGACTCCTTTTGCCAATTGGCTACAAAGTGTAAATATGATGTTTGTATGAGTTGATTGTTGTGTATATATGTGATGTATGTATGAGCTTAGTTCTAAATGTACATGTGATATATGTATGAACTAGTCACTATATGAGCTTATTTCTATATATACATGTGATATATGTATGAACTAGTCACTATGTGGTTTTGTATTCATATTTTAATACTGTAGTTATGCTCCAATAGAGGGGATGGGAGTCTCATCCCAATTTGTGAGGACAAACTCTTATTTCTTTGTGAATTACAAAGCCTCTAATTCCCTTAACAGGATATATAGACATTAGACAGGACTAGAGGCATGGTTTCTTGAGGAATAGGAACAGGTCTAGGAATATGTAATGATATAGAAAGCTTCTCCTATTTTAGCGCAAGAATGCAAGTTGTGGCATTGAATTGCTACCATCACCAAGTTTACAAAGCTAGCAATTCTAAATTGGAATAAATTATTATAGAAATAATTGATCCCTAAATTTAATGTCTACAAGTATCATTAGGACAAGTAAGAGATATGTCAAGTTTTGGTCATTTTATTCATGTTCTATGAAGTAGAAAATTTACCAAAATAGGTGATGTGTTACAAATAATAATAAAACTATAATCTGTATGAAGAAAAAAAAATAGTTGTAACCAAGGGTGGTTATTACATGTGCAAAGGCATACCAGCCTATGGAACAGTTTGTTTTATGTTGAAAAGGGATCAAAAGCCCCTCCAAGAATCAGTTACAATTGATAAGCGGCCATTGCATTAGCTTGGCGATTGTGAATTTGTTTCCATTACAAGGGGGCTACTTTCGAAACATAAGTTAAATCATCTTAAATACCATATTTTAGTTTTCAAATTATTCACTCAAATGAAAAGAAAAAGTATTAAAATGAAATTGAAAATATTTTATTTTCTAGTAGTCCTAATAGCCTAACAATTTCCAAAAAATATCACAGGATGAGAATTTTAGGGAGAAAGAAACTTGTTCTCGAAAAAATTTGAAGAACCTTTGTTACAAACACCAACTCATTGGGTGAAATGAAACCAAACAAGCATTTGCCAAGATACCACATTGAGATACTAGTGCAATACAAAAATAAATTCGTATTTCAAATTAAAATCAAAGAAAAATCCAATTTACTAAGGACCATGGAAGTGTATACAACTTAGTTATATTAGATTAATTTATTTTTCCTCGATCTAAAATCAAACCAACAAATTAATCTTAATCAAACCATAGTTTGAAACTTGATAAACTTGGCTCGACTTCCAAGTCTCTCTACAGAGTGAGCCAAGCTAGCACAACTCGCACACCAATACTAGTTAAGTACTTGTCAAGGACTCACAAGTCTCGGATGAAAACATGACTAAGTTTTGAGAAAAGCTCGCAATTTTCTAGCACAAACTCAATTGGTAGAAAAATAAAGATAATCCCCACATTGTAATTTTTGTGGTTCATTTTTGACATTTATGCTCTTATTTCACCCAGCAAAAGACGTGTTAAGCATCGAGGTGTCAAAACACCCTAAGAGAAGGGTTTGGAAGGAGCTTTAAGTTTACCAATACATATCTTGTTCTCTTTTTCGAATTTCAAATTACAAAATTTGAAAACCTAGGGGAAATCCTGTCCATAGTCAGCAAACTCTAACTCGGCAAAAACTTACTAGACCCAAAATTTGTGACTTGGCAAAAACTTGCCAACTTAAAAAATTGCTTAAATTTCTTTAAAAACACATTTTCTGCAAAATTCAATGACAAAATGTATCCATGAGTCCATAAATGAGTACAAAAATGTTTTCCATTAAATTTTATTAATATGATTAATTTGAATACAAAATCACATTATCATGTGAAATACCAGTAAGTTAGCTAACAACAATTATGAGTTTACAATGATTGCCTTTCATCATCATATAATTCATAATTGCATATTACAACATTTTACATATCTAGTGAAAACTTGGGGAGAGGTTCTAATCGTTGCGCTCTATTGTGGTTCCTATCTCAGCATATAAGGTTGTGCTTGTAGCTAGAGTTCAACCTCCATCTTGCTAGTAGATGGCAGTAAATCCTCTGCCAAAGTCATCCATTGACAATTCAATAGCTCCTTCTGCTATAGCCACAACCTCCATTGCCAACCTCTCAAAATCAAGAATCTCATCTGTAGTAAACAGTAGGGCCTCATCATCTCACCTTGTCCAATTACTATAAGAATCAATGTCTCAAACACACTCCAATTGTGCTCATAGCAAGATGCACTACAAGGTTGACAAAAAAATCTGGCGGGCTAATTTTTTAAGATTTAGGGTATTTGCAACCCAACCTACCCACCAAGAACCTATAAAATCAGATATTCAAAAGTCGGTAAGCAAAACATATTTTATCAATAGTAATAAATTTGAAATTTGTGACTTGTAAGATGCATGTGACGTAAAGACTCCAATTTCATTACCTTGTGACTAAGTAGTGCTTGCTCAAACAGCTAGTGCCAAAGAATAGAGTTTACCCCTACTAGTCCTATACATGTGTGATTCTTGAACAATGAGGTCTTTCACCTAGACCTCAAGTGTCATCCTCTCAATGCACATTATGAGGCAATTGTGTGCAATTGAATTCATTCTGACTCATAAGACCATTGATGTTCCTAGAATCCACCGTGGCGAGCTACATGATTATCTCAACTCCAAAAGCATCCAAGACATTGCCTCACTGTCAGTCAGGGGTCCATAGCCCCGACAAGGTTATCGTTGTAATTTCCACAAACATTGTTCCACTGGCAGTTGGGCATCCATAGCCCTGATGGAGATATTCGCAAATTCCCAAAGCCTATGACTTTGATATTTCCTTTCATTTCTCTTTTCTCTTTTTTTTTTCTTTTGATATTACTTCTCCTTTTCTGTCTATTCCGTAATTGGCTCGTAAGCAATGAATCTCACAATGGGTTTGAGAATTATAGAGGCGTTGAAGCAAGATTTAGGATTTTTTCACTAGCCACGACTTCTCCTATGAAAACCTCAATGACTTAGAGCAATTGATTAAGCATGTTAAAAAAAGTAATCACAAGATATCGGTGTCAAGACACAATAAGTGATTACCTTCCAAGTCAAGTACAAGTCTTAACCAAATGATAAAACTGGAAAAAAACAACCTCTTATTCCAAAGCACTTCATAAATAGGTATCCAAGAAATGGACTGAACATGACTAAGTAAAGACACTTGAGTGGGCTTAAGATAACGCCTTTCTCCCAAACGGAATCCCCCAAAGTAAACCTAAACTAAAAGACAACAACGATTGGAAACCTACTCTAAACAGGAACAAAAATTTTGAAAGAACAAAACTCACAAGACCTAAATATATATATCTCCTAACATGATTTCTTAGGATGTGCAGGAGCAACATGGCATTAGTCATGGTTTGAAGCCTTGCAAATTCATCTTTAAATTCGGAAAAGTAATCTTTCATAATACAAATCTCAAACTCAAGTAAAATTTCAGGAAAGATCAGCAAGTAGGGTAACTCATCTGGACCATGATTAATCCATAAATAAGTTGTTCTTCCAAAATTTTCGTAATCAAATTCATAGCTTTCAAACTCTAGAGCAAGGAAAGAGGCAACCTAGTGGTCTTTGCTCTCGGGCAGAAATTCTTGCATATCGTCTACTGCTTCATCAGGGAGTCGAAGTTGGTGATGTATCATCCCACTCGCATCCGCAACATGCAACTCAAAATTCCAATCCTTAGTGGACACATTGTAAGAATTGGATTCAAACAGAAATTTGGAAACATGATTTATTTCAACCATAGGCTTCTTTTGAATCATCATCAATGGCGTTAGCGCCAACCTGAGTTTCTCTTCTTTTGTCATGGCAATTTGCTCATTAGCCAGCACTTCATACATTTCAATTTCTTCCAATTTTTAGTAGTGGTCCAAGCGTCGATTCGAATTGCCTTTCATACTCAATTTCCGTCTGGGTGGCCCATAGACTGTCAAATATTCCTTTTTGCCTCAAATTGCTTATCATTTCCTCCATCTTAGCCATACATGCACAAACTTCTTTATCAAGGACTATTCCTTCTTGCAAAGTGTTGAAGTCATTTTCTTCCTTTTTGGTTGATGAATCATTTTTTTCTTCCTTGATTGATAGATCTTAGCAATCCTTGCAACCACTTCCTTCATGAGCTAAGTTTCCACTTTGGATTCTTGATGATTTCCAGCAACTTGCAATTCTTCATGCTTAGATGACTTCATATGTTGACTATCATTTGGGGCTATCCTTCTTGCCTAGATATCTTTTATTGCTTCCTTAATCTTCACACCAACGACTTCTTCTTCTGGTGTTATATACGAACAATCATCTTCCACTTGAATGCCTAATCTACCTATTCTATCTTCTTCCAATCCTTGCTCTTCCTTGCCTAGTGATGTTGCAATGCCTTGTTCTTCCAATGGTGGACTCGTGTGTTAAGGGTACTTGTACCAAATGCATTCCCTTGGCAGTTCAAGTAACCCAAACTGACATCTAGCTTGGTTGATAGCCTCTTCACATATAGGACAAGTGAATTCTAAATGCGGTGCATTGTGAATTCGACACCAACGAGGAAGCAACACGCTCTCAAGTCATTCATTGCCCAATTCTATCTGACTTTGAATTCTCTACTTGAATCTTGGGAAAGGATCACTTCCATTGACATCATCGTTGGGCCTTATGCACAACTTTGGCTTGGGAACATCCCAAAAGAAGATTTTTCCTTGTAGAACCAATTATATCCTTGACAAGAATGTCAAGCAATTCATTTCATCATGCTTGATGGTTTCATGAATCCGGCACCTCCCTGGTAAAAGGCAAATTGAGACAAACTCCATGGGTGCAGTTGTGCATTCAAATCTTCCTAAAATTGAGCGATGTCCTGTTGTGACCTTTTCACACATCGCCCCATTGCTAACGGAGACCCCCTCTTTGCTAGCTTCCTGCGTCGTTAGGTTAGGGTTTTGGCTGCTTAGTGGGCAATTTTGCGTTTTCCGTGCCCGAGTCTCGGAGTTTTGATCATGCCTAGTGTCGTCTAGGGTTTTTGAAGTGTTAGGATCAAGTTGCAAAAGATGATATTTTTTAATGATCCTAAGTTTTGCTAAATGTTTGAGCATTTAAACGTTAACGTGTTTTTAAACACGCGCATCAATAATTTTAAAGTGCTAAGATATTCACAAACCTTTTGGAGTTGTTTTCTCGCTCCTAAGGTAATATTTAAGTTGGTTTCGCACTTTATTCCAACATTTTCCTGGCGTTTCGCTCATATTTTTGGAAAATTAGTCTAAGTCCAGTTAAATTTGAAGTCGCTGAGTAATTTTGAGTGGTTAAAATGTTAAAATCCTAAGGGAAATCCATATTCCAAGGGTTAAAGGGTCAAAATCCATGCTAGAGGTGATTTTCCCCTCACATTCCAAACTACCCAACCCATTCCCCCACTCAAAATCCATACTACACATGGGTTTCCCCTGGAATCCATACTGGCCACTAATTTCCCCCACTGTTTATCCACACCTGGAGCGATTTTCCCCTGGGAATGCTAAAATTTGGCTAAGTGTCAGGATTTATCCAGACACCCATCGAATTTCCCCTGGGAGTGCGGATTGGAGTGCAAGGATAATTCCATGCCTGGGTCGTTTTTCCACCAGGATTTTTGTGACAACTAAGTTAGGATTTTTGTCTGAATTTTTATCCAGACAGGGATCGATTTTCCCCTGAGCATTTTTGTAAGGATTTTTGTCCGGATTTTTGTCCAGACAGGGATCGATTTTCCACTGGGAACATTATTAAGAGTTTTGAGTCCGGATTTTTGTCCAGACTGAGGTCGAATTTCCACCAGGGAGATATTTTTTCACGTTAAGTGATTTTTGAGTGTGGATTTTTGTCCAGACACCCATCGAATTTCCCCTGGGGGGTGATTTTTGCAAATTGAGTGCAATTTTGTCTGGATTTTTGTCCAAACTCCTATCGATTTTCCCCTGGAGGGTGATTTATGTGCATTTTGATGATTTTGAGCATGGATTTTTATCCAAGCATAGGTCGAATTTCCCCTATGGGGCAAATTTTGACACTTAAGCGTTTTTTGAAGGGATTTTTTAATCCCAACCTATAGCGATTTTCCCCTGGAGGCTTTATTTTGGATTTAAATTGCAATATTTTAAATAAAAGCCCCATTTTGATTGCTTTTAAATAATTATTAAATGATTATTTAAAATTTAAAAGCAAATTTAATAACTTGCAATAATTATTAAATGTTTGAATCTTCTAGAAGCAAGTTAGGGTTTCACCAAGCAAGTATTTATACAAGTGTTTTTTAATCCCACATTGCTTGTGTGGTGAAAGTTGGAGCTGAAAGCAAGTATATGAGAGGAACTTCAACATTATTTTATTATTATTTCTGCTAGGTGTCTCCATGAGAGCGATTTTTTTTTCAAGTTGGGCGAATTTTTTTAGCAAGGCATTTTTGTGAAGTGTGGGATTGAGGATTTATTTTCCTCCATTTTTTCCAGCTTGCTGATTTATTCCTCTTGGCTGCCATTAAAGACCAGTTTCAGATTTTCAATTTTGCTAAGTTTGGCGATTTTTTCCAAATTTAGCATTTTTTGGTGAAAATTGGCGAATTTGTGTTTGGACACCTTGGGCGATTTTTCCTCCACCATTGTTACTTGCTGTTCAGACCTTCATTTCTACAGATTGCTGCCATTAACAACAATTTTCAGAATTTTGAAAATTTCGATTTTTTGCTGAGGCAAATTTTTGTGTTTGGGGTTTTCAATCCCAACTTGGGCGATTTTTCCAGATTATTGCCATCCTCCATTATTGCAGATCCGAGCTACCATTGGCATCAATTTTCAGATTTCCATTTTAGCGCTAGACTTGGGAAAATTTCGATTTTGCTTGGAGGCCACATTTTGGTGGATTTTTCATGCATGTTTGTTGGCTGTCATCATTTCCAGCCTGCTGATTCGCTTCAGATCTGAGGTTTGCTTCAGATTTTGACCTCCATTAATGGCTGCCATTAATTTTCAGACTTAAGCTTTTATTGTCCAGCCAATTCTAACTTAAATATTTAGCATTTGGAGACATTTTGTGGAGTTTTCTGTGCACTTTTTAGACCATTTTATCGCTGTTGCAGGTCTGAAACTCCATTGTTAGGAGGTTGTCCTCAGAAATTTCATTTCCAGCCACCTAACCAATTTTGGCGAATTTGCTTGGGGCTGTTTCCTAAGCCATTTTTCATCATTTTCAGGGATTTAAACCACTTCGCAAGGTGCTGGTAAGTCTGAAGTGTTCGATTTTCAGACTTGTCCTCAGAAAACTAATTTTTACCAGCCATACTTACATTCCAGAAAATGATTGTTTTCATCAATAAAACTGATTTCTATTGATTTTATGCACATTTTGAAGATTACAACATATTTTAAAAGTCTGAATTTTCAGGTTGTCTTCAGAATTTTGACCTCCATTGTTGACTGCGGAAGGTGTCTTCAGACATTCATTGTGTGAAAACACAACCTTTCACACCTTTCCTAAGTCATCATCAATTCGACATACTCCTTTGCATTCTTTGCTTGCATATTTTCTAAGCGTAAGGAGGTATAAATGAATTTTTATGGAAGGCTTCCATGCCTTAGTGTTGTCACACATTGAACGTAATTGCTAAAATTTACCAAGTGTATGGATTATTTTCCTGACTTCATGCTCTAAACTAGCTAAATCTCTAGAAAGTCAGGAATTTTATTTCAAGTATTTATTTTTATCCTAGGACTAACTCCCAGTTTCGTACAGGTGCGATGTCGAAGTCAGGATACAAGGAAAGGAAAGAGCTGCTGAAGACATTGGAGATTGGATTTTATCCAGAGTTCAAGATTTCATCCAGATGGAAGGAGATCACTGATACCAACATGCATTTCCTGGACTTCGACCAGATGCAGCGTCGGATGTTCGGATCCAGAGATCGGGTTCCTTCTCCAGCATATGCGAATAATATGAAGAGTGGCAATTTCCATGCCGCTGGGTTTCCACAATCCATATAGTGCAGTGAGTTGATCCTAGAGTGTGCACGATGTTACGATCCGCTCACAAGAATGATCAAGAGTCCGAAGGGTGTTGTCATCGCCTCCGAAGGGTGTTGTCATCGCCTACCTTGCTGAGGATGCCATTGCTGAGGTATTCGGAATTCCACACAGTACAGACATGAAGGATGTGACCAAGGAAGATTATGCAGACAGATACACGAAGAAGATGGGTGTATGCAAGAGTTTAATTAATAACGAATGGATGATTGAACCTAGCAATCAACATTCCAAGGCTCCCAAGACACTTATGTGCGTAGATTTTAAGGAGGAATATAGTGATTTGATATTCCTACTCAACAGAGTGATGGGAATGCCGCAGGGAGCAATATTTCATGGATGGATGTTCTACTTCATCCAGGATTGTCTTAAAGGGACACTAGTGAATTGGTCTAAGATCATAAGCGACAATCTGGATTTTCAGTTGAGGAATGTAGAGAGGTCCAAGTCATTCGCCATGACTTCTTACCTGGTGTACCTGCTTGCACGGTTTGTTTCATACAGAGGATTAATATGCAAAGGTGAAGTCGGGAATGGGCAAGGACAATTTAAGAGTTATGAATGCTACCCCCAGTTGAGTATGCACAGAATTGAAGACTATAAAAGAGTGAATGATGCATTCACTATGTACATCACACGGATGCTGCAGGGCGGAATCCACAGAAGATTGTCCATGGAGGCAACAGAGTTAATAGAGAAATATGGATCGTGGTATATACGGTTTCCCACTTTCACATACCTCAGGATTCATGGGTTTCAATCTGAACCCTACAGGCTTCCTAGGTATCCTACTGACAGAATGATATTGTTGGAAGTGGTAAGACAGCTTCTAGAGTTCGATATTATCCAGAGAGAGAAGCACAGGACAGGAATGACATTCCCTATTTCAGTTGGGAAGACGTCAGAGGTCTGCCAATCCGCCATAGCTGCCAGCACTACAGGTGAGGAGATTGCATTCTACAGATTTGCTACCTACAAGAAAAGAGAAAGATTTGATCCAGACAAGAAGGTCGGAAGGATCAGAGGAGAGAAGTTCACTCACAAGGTTGACATAGAGGATTATTGGGCTAACTTAATGGATGAACAAGCAGTAAAGAGAAGAATGTGGTCCAGAATGTCAATGGATTTCATGAGGAAGTGTGGACTTTTCCTCATCCCTGATCAGGTATTAGATGATAGAGATCATGCACACCCACATTATGAGAATGAAATGAAGAAGGCAATCCTATTGCCAAATTGGTCAGAGTCAGAGGAGACTGATCTGAATATATTGATGAGAGAAGTCTTGAATTTCTCCCGCACATGGGTAGATATGCAGATGAACAGATTAGTTGACATGGGTGTTCCCTTCACTTATGAGAGGATGAAGACGGAAGAGTCTACTTCCGAGGATGATCGGAGGACTGTCAGTGATGTCAGGATTCATGCAGACGAAGAGAGTCAAGCTCCCAAAAGAAGGAAGAACATGCATGGAGAAATCAAGGCTAGAGAGAAGAAGATTGAGGATGTGAAGAAGAAACAGAAGACTATCATTCCTTCACCCCCTCCCAGTGTCTCATCAATCGAAGTGATTGAAGTAACAAAACAGAATAAGGAGACTCAGCAGTGTTCCAACACAGTGATACTACCAGAGAATACTCAAGAATTTCATGCCACAGCAACATCTGCACCTCCTAATGAGAATGATGACCAGCCGGGATCCCCTACTGTCCTTTTGGAAGTTAGTTTGGGAAATGATGTATATGATTGGACCAGGAATAATCCTGACGATAATGATGAAG